>NC_140580.1:896277836-896517836 GCF_964204655.1 Triturus cristatus | reverse complement strand
ACCCCAGCCAACCCGGTCCCATACACACAACACTTGGAGGTTGTGGCGCTCTTCGCATGCGGTTTGATCTGACTATAGGGAGGATCCGCGCCTGCACTGCTGACAACGCGTATCTTGCACCGCTGCGACCATCCTGTTGCGCACTGGGGTTGCGACGCCTGCTATCCTGGATAAAATATGCAGGGACTTTGCAGTGTGAACTGAATGAAGTTGTATGCACGGCCTATGATCCCTTCGCCGCAACGAGTACATGGGCGCACCATAGACCTGTGTCCCATTGAGTGTGTAGTCGGTGCGGTGTGGAGCCCCCGAGACCACCACAGGAAACCATCCTAGGACGGAGACGGGAGGAGGGCCGCCGTGACACGATGGATCGCACCAGAAACAAGCAGACAGACGCTACCGCAGATGATACACCGCGGCTCACGTTTGGTAGTCATCCCTCTAACGCCTCTGACAATGAAGTGACACCTCCTACTGGTCAAGACCCCCATGAGGCCAAGTTGGACTTGATCCTGAAGGAGATCTGCGATTCACGCACGGCGTTGGAGAGCCGCATAGACTCGATGTCCACCAGTCTCAACCTACTACAGGCAGACCACAAAAAGCTAACCGATAAGGTCAAGTTGAAGAAGCTAGCGTTGGATGACCTTATACCTCAACAGACTATGCACTCCACACGTCTTGACCAGTTTCAGCGACAACTTAAGGGCTTGCAGGACAGGGTGGACGACGCGGAAGGGAGATCCCGCCGCAACAATGTCTGCATACTTGGTCTACTGGAACGCAGCGAGGGATCCAACCCCACACAGTTTGTGGAGGACTGGCTGAGAAACTACGTGGCGACGGAGGGCCTCACCTCTCTGTACAGTGTGGAAAGGGCACACCGGGTACCTTCCAGACCTCCTCGACCAGGCGCACCACCTCGCCCGATGATAGCACGCATGCTACAATACAAGGACCGCAACACCATTCTGCGGGCTGCCAGAGAGGGAGCCCCTGTGCACTTTGAGAACAAGACAGTATCCCTTTACCCGGATTTTACCCCTGCAGTCCAGAAAGCTAGGGCCACATTCCTAGTGGTGAAGAAAACTCTGCAAGACTGCAATTTGAAATATGCACTGCTCTATCCGGCTAGACTGAAGGTTGTACACGGCCAGAAATCGTACTTTTTTGAAAATCCTGATGAAGTGGCGGACTGGCTAGAGATAACTTTTACACCAGAGAACTCCCAGACTTCATTGCCATCGGATCAACTACGTCGTGCCTCCCCGATACGAACGACTGGACGACCCCGATCGGGCCACGGCAGTGCTATGAGTGCTGTGGACTCTGGCCCCACCTCGTAGCAGATCTCGACCAGCCCGAGAGACGCACTCCTTACGGCGGCCGCCCTGGCGGTTCATGACGCCCAAGTGATGATATCCCCGGAACACTCGTCTGATGCTGACACGGTGCGCTCTGAATCTGACGCTAGCATGACACCGTTTCCTTCAATTACTGCCCAGCCCGCCAGGGACATATGATGTTCCGCCTTGAGATATCCGGGAGTGGTAATGTATATGTTGCACATGTACTGTATATATTGCTATTGAGGCCTGTTTAGTGGGTCCGGAACACAGCTGCTTTACAGGGAAATGTGTCAGTGGTGTCAGATCATACCTGGATGCACATCATGCTGTTTTCACGTACTGATGCGGTTTTGGCCGCCACCCCCCTGGCAAATGCGATGCCACACCTCTTGTTTGCAGTCCATGTTGGACTTGTGTTCATTGTTTGGTCCTCTGAAGTTTTATGGGGGAACCTAGTATTGGGGAGTGTCTGGGTAGCGACGTGCTTGGCTTTTCAGCAGTTCATCATCACAGGGTTTCGATTTCCACAGACCACATTGCACTTTCACTTTCGACACCACAATGGCTTTACATAACACATACACCTATTGCACATGGAATGTGAGGGAGCTAGGCTCAGTTCATAAAAGACTTCGGGTTCTGGCACAACTTAACAGAAGGAAGGTGGCCATAGCCTATTTACAGGAAACCCATCTCAATAATGGGGAGGCAGCCAAATTGCAGAGTAAAATGGAGGGGTCAGTTGTTCGCTACAACATATTCAGCTTTCTCCAGGGGTGCAGCGGTGTGGCTGCGGAATACTGCCCCTTTCAAGCTCTTGGAGCAGAAAATAGATGTCAATTTGCGATATGTGTTGCTACATGGCTTACTAGATGGGACGCATGTGGTCATGGGCTGTATATATGCACTGAATGTTTAACAGGACAAATACCTGACGGTACAGCCTTGACACAATGGGCGGCATATCCCTGGGTGATTGGGGGCGACTTCAATGCTGTGTTAGATATTAATTTGGACAGGTCTCACCCCCCACTACACGCTACTGAAAGCAAAAAACAAGCGGAGGCGCTCAGGTGCTGGGCGGAAGGATGGGAACTAAAAGACGCTTTGCGAGCAAAACATGCTGGACTCAGGAAATACTCTTTTTATTCACCACCACACAGACTGCACACTCAGATAGATCGATTCCTTTGCTCCGGAGTTCTGTTGGAGTCCACTATTTCGGTGCTCCATATGGGGAAAACCCTGTCAGATCATAATCCTGTGGAATTAACTATGCAGTGGGGTAGGGTCCCGACTCCGATACCGACTTGGAAACTACAACCTGAGATGCTGGAAGGCCAGGTCTTTCGCACTACCCTCTCAGAGGCGATAGCTAATTACTTTTCTGAAAACGCAGGGACTGCTAGCTCTCGCTGAATAGAATGGGATGCCTTTAAGACGGTCATCAGAGGGGTGGCGATTAGCACTAAGTCCGGAGTGAGACACGCTCTTATAGAGCGGCTCACGGAAACAGAGGGTAGAGTGGCCGCACAGGAGGGGGAAGCTGCAGGGACTAACGACCAATTGACACAATTGCGGGAGGCTAACATTCAATGTGCGGAGCTGCTTGAAGAGCTGCGTGTGGTGGATCACAGATTATACACACAAAAACAGCACACACAAGCTGACAGATCCGGGCCACTGCTGGCGCGGCTGGTCCAGAACGCCCCTTTGCCCACGCCCATACTAGAAATCCGAAACTACATCGGTGTGGTAGTGAACACACAGCTTGACATCAATACCGCGTTTAAGGATTATTATGAACTCCTGTACGGTCCATTGCCCAGCCTTATTGACACTGACTTTGAACCGTTCTTTGATGGCATTTGCGTCCCCCAGCTTATACAACATCAATGAGACGACCTACTACATCCCATAACAAACGTGGAAATACGGCAGGCACTTAAAGCATTGCCACGTAACAAGACTCCCGGGCCTGATGGTCTTCCGGCCGAATTTTACGCAATGTATGCTGACTTGCTGACCCCTCACTTACAATCTCTCTACCACGACTCTTTAGAAGGAAATGGGCTCCCCGAGACTACATTACAGGCATGGGTAGCTTCTCTTTTGAAGCCCGGGAGGGATGCTTTGCTTATTTCAAGCTATAGACCATTATCACTCCTCAACACAGACTATAAAATTCTGAGTAAGTTATTGGCCACCCGCCTTAATCAGTTTATACCCGTGCTGATACACACCGATCAATGTGGGTTTGTCCCTGGTCGGAGCACAGCACTCAACAACCGACGGTTACACCAAGTTATGTTAGGTACACATGGTACGGGAACCGCAGAAGGCTGCATATCACTCGACCTGAGGCAAGCGTTTGACTCCCTACGATGGGATTATATGTTCTATGCCCTTGCACGCTTTGGCATTCCTAATGAATACATAGCATGGGTATGCCTCCTGTCCTGTACACAAATCCCACGGCGCGGGCACAAACGGGACGGCACGACTCAGGACAATACGTGGTGGCCCGGGGGACAAGACAGGGTTGCCCCCTGTCGCCGTTGTTGTTTATCTTAGCTTTGGAGCCACTTCTACACAGACTTCGTACTTTTGCAGGCTTCAGGGTATAACGTGTGGTCGTACATCCCACACTGTCTTGACATATGTGGATGATCTTATCCTTTATATCAATGATATGAGGGTTGACCCTCATCCTATGCCCTCCATTTTTTAATCCTTCCAGAGTCTCTCTGGCCTGGCCATTAATGCTACTAAGTCATGTGCGTATTTCTTTGACAGCGCTGGGGGGGACAGGATTTTTCGGTTCGGTCCCTGGACCTTACATATAGCACCCGACACGTTTAAATATCTCGGAATACAAATCTATCGCACTACCTCGGACCTCCTGGATGGCAACCTGGGGCGTGCGATTGTCGCTCTCAAATCCCAGATTCAATTCTGGGTCTCATTGCCCCTGTCGGTGGCGGGCAGAGTAGCTATCACAAAAATGGTACTATTGCCACTGCTCCTTTACCTTTTCACGAATCTGCCACTGCTTGTCCCCAAGAGGTCCTTTAAAGTTTTGAGCTCCCTGGTGACGGAACTCATCTGGGGCACAGGACGTAGACGTATTAGCTTGGCGAAACTGCAACTTCCTGCGAGACTGGGCCGCATGGGGGTACCGGATCTATGGGCGTATTGCTACGCCAGCCAATTGCAATGGCTTGCATATTGGCTTGCAGGTCTCAACCTACATGAGCTAGATATGTCAGCGCGAGATAGGGACAAGGGGATCATACACAGACTCTTACTACTACAGGCGCCCCGATGCCCCACTTATTGAAATTGGCTGTCACTTACTGACGGAGTGCAGTAAGATATGCTGGACAGAGGGCACCGTACACCCCCGCCATTCCGCTGCTGGGTACCTCTAACCGTGTCCCAAAGATGTGGTCTGAAGCGGGCATCACTACACTAGGGGATTTCTTCATGGAGGGTGTATTGATGCCGCACGAAACGTTTGTACGTGCCCATGACGCCCCAGACACGTTATTATTACACGCACACATTTCCACATACATACGCAACACGTGGTCACCCGAAGACACTGAACCACCTACAAACGCACTGCTTACCATGCAGTATCTAATGGGTAACGGGGCTTGACTGACTAAATGGATAACTCATGGGATCCGAGTTGAAAGAGCGATCTCATTACAGCCGCTGCGCCACAAATGGGAATGGGATGTGGGTCGTACATTTACGGTTAAGGAATAGGACACTATACTGGGGATCCCCAAGAAGGTCTCCCGCAATCCCAAGTTCAAATTTATACAGTTGATGTGTGGTAAATAATTTAATTACCGGGACTTAATTTGATACGGAAACATAATAAAATAGCTCAGTAAATAAGAGGCAGAATCCGTGGTATTAGAGGTTCGGAATGGGCTTTATTCCAATGGTCGATTATAATCGGTTGCTCCAAGTTCCATCACCACGAAGGTTCAGGAAGTGAAGTACATACGTTATTGACAATCAATTACTTTTATACTATAGGCATTACAGTGAAGCAAATACAAGAGGCGTAACAATTGATAGTGTGGATAATATATTCCTGCGTAGCAAAAATAGGCGTAACTGGGAGTGATTAAAGAACGTCATCAGATGTGCTGTCATAATAGGGTGGTTCTATGAAAGAATTTCGCAATGTCAGCAGAAATACTTGGCAGAAATGCGCGCGCAGCAGCATGACGTGTGATTGACGTGCAACTAGGGGGTGAAGGGGACTTGACATTTAGCTCTACATGTGGCGACAGAAGTCTGGAGGGTCAAGTCAACCTAATCCCAAATCATATCTAACATCCTATGTTTAAAGAACTAAGTTATCCAAAAGAGAGGTCTTCTTAGAGTAGAATCTTATTCTATACTGACCATACTGACTGTTAGTGCGTGTACAAGCGTCTAAGTGTCTACACTAGATGCGTGGGTAGAAATCTTCCATAATAATAGGGCTATGAATTACTTGCTTAAAGACAGAGAAGCCGGGCCTTTGCTCGGTAGCTGGCAGGATGTTTACTTAAACTATTAGACAGGAATGCATTGGGCAGGGAACGGAGCAGATAATTTCGAAGGTGAAATACAGTTTTTGGCAGGCAGCAGGCTGATGTCAGGCTTCGTGAGCCGCGCAGGGAATGAGACAAAGTTCATGGTCACAGATGCAGGCTCAGACTGGAGCTTTCAGAGGCAGAAGGCAAGAAGAGTTCGACGACAGAATCAGGGCCTACTTGCCTGGACTGTAAAATGGCATAAGTGAACCATATAAAGCCGGTGGCCTTTCATACTTAGGAATGGAATATCCGGCCTATTCATGGCGGATCAGAGAGAGGACAGGTTGATGGTGGACGCACATGTGTTTGCGTCTTCATAACTGGAACTGGAGGGAACATACATGTACTTGTGATTCATACATGAAACCGTTGGGGTCCAAGATAGGGGACATAACTGATCAGAAAAATCCATATTTCCACATTCCCTCCTTGTCCCCTACTTGCCCGTTAAGAGATATCAATCTTCATCAATCCATTGATCTGTTCATATAGCATCATTTGTTCTTCTTTCTTCTTCCGTGATGAACGAAATCCTGGTGGTGGAATACACGATGTGGCACACAGACCACAGATCGCTGGTCCACATTGTAGACATAGACAGCAACTGAATAGTATGAGAAGGCCAATACCTAGGAAAGATAGGACCTTCCATCCAAAGGTAGATAATACACTCCAAAACCAACCGGACCAAGTCCAGGTGCCTGGGTTCTGGTGTATCTGGCTTACAATCTTATGAAGGCGAGTTATGGCTTTATATACAGATGGCGAATTTTCTGGTATGAAAATGCAACAGCTTGATCCGATGACCCTACAAGCTCCGCCCCTATCGGCCAGGATGACGTCAAGGACAAGACGATTTTGAAGCACAACAATCCGCATAGCAGACTGCTCTTCTGTTAAATTGCCTAAGGCGGAAATAGTTTCGTTCACTACTGCTTCAAGGGTTCTAGTTAATCTACGTATCAGCTTACTATTAGTAACGGTACCTATATAGGGAAAGAGACCTTTATTGAAATCTGTGTATTTTTCCCATGCTGTTTCAGTGTAATCGACTATTGGGAGATCTCTCCTTACTCTATTATATACTAAATGAGTATTTCTGTGATAATCAGGAGGAGCTAGGAAAACAGGTGGCAAAAGGAATCCAATGTAGCAAGTACCATCCCAATCTAGAGGCAAACGTACATATGCCGTCTGACCACATATGAAATAGGAATGGCGGGAAGCTCTAAATGTAGACTTGCCTTGATCACTAAATTCTACTACAGTGGTGCATCTACTATGGCCCATATATATGGAACCATTCTTTCTTACACATAATTCACCTTTTACTGGAAATATTGACATAGCGGGCAAAATTGGAGTAGCTTCGGATTCGACATTTAGGATCATAAGATTAAGCGTAAAATTACCTAATCCATACACTTCATTTTCTAGATCAGTTCCTGTTCTCTGGGGAAGTCCCTCCTTGTTAGGATAGCAGACTTTAAGCAAAACTAAGTTCAAATTTCCCCATACCCAGTTATCTTGATAAACTGCAGAATTCGAATCTAGAGAATTAATTAAACTAAACCATGCTCCACAGGAGCCGTTGTGTGTGAACGGGTATGGAAAGAGAGGTAGAATTCCTTTATAATTCTGATAGGGAGGGAGTCGGCCACATATCCAACAATTTGTAGTATTGCTAACCTGATGGGAATGATGTAACATACTGATAAACGTGTTATTGCGCAGCGCAAATCTATAAGACAACTCAAGCGGAGGTAATTCACTAAAAGAATGTTCAGCAGTAACATTGTAAACATGTCTAGAAATAGGATAATATATGTGCAACAATATACTTGCAGTAATTATTAAAAGATTTAAGAAAAACAAAATTAATAACGTCACTATGCAATGACTACGCAGTGATTTACAGTACGCCTGTCGTTTCAACATTTTTCCGGTGTTATCTCTATTCAGGTCCAAGGGATACATGTCAGAGACAATTCAACCGCTTCACCTTGGAGAGGACTTAAACAATCAAATTGCTTGACTGATTGGACCTGAGCTTTAGTTTATAATGTTCGGAATTACTCTTTTCAATAGAAGGAAGTTTTGAGTCAATTGGTGAAGACACACGAGGCGTGGTATTCACATCCGCTGGTAGTCCATGAAATTTCTTGATATGACTTGAATGAATCCAACCTTTCCTGCCCTCGATCTTTACGGCTGTCCTTGTGGTGAGCAAGACCAGCTGCGGCGACTTCCACCTAGGTTCCTGTTGAGTCTTTCGATCAAAGTTCCTCACAAAGACCAGGTCTCCCGGAACTACGTCATGGGGTTTCACCTCAGTGTTGTCAGGAAAAGCTGCAGCTACCTGTGAACGACAAGATTGTAGTGCAGACATCAAGGAAGCCAAGTAATCTGTCAGCATATTACAGTCAATATCAGTTATTTTGCGTGGTATAGGCGTCCCCCACATATTTGGTGGTCTACCGAAGATCACCTCGTACGGGGATAGCCCTGTTCGAGAGTGTGCTACCATTCTTGTGTAAAAGAGTGCAACTGGTAATGCTACTACCCAGTCGACACCTTTCTCTCTACATATTTTGGACAATCTTATTTTCAGAGTCTGATTATGTCTTTCTACGAGACCTGCTGCCTTGGGGTGTCGGACACAGTGGAATTTCCACTGATAGCCTAACAAAAGTGAAACGTGTTTCATTAATTCGGATGAGAACGGCTGGCCGTTATCTGAGTAGACAACACGTGGTAAACCGTATCGTGGGAAGAATTCTCGAACCAACTGTTTGGCAGTAGTCGGGGCAGTGTAATCTGAAACCGGGTATGCCTCCGTCCAACGGGAAAGAGCACAGACAACTACGAGAACATATTTGAATCCTCGACATCGTTCCATCTGGATATAATCCATCTGGAGGACTTCGAAAGGGTGATCAGGAGGCTGAAATCCACCCTGTTCTACGGGAACGCTTTTTCCTGGGTTGAACTGACAACAGATCATACAGGTACGAACTTTTTGTTTAGCTGCTGCTCGTAAATGTTTATTAAACCAAATGTGTTGAATGCTGTCTAGCATAGCTTTTTCTCCTAGATGCGCTGGACTATGTACAGTGTTAATTATAACCTGGACCATTGAATCAGGAAGGAACCACACAGACTTTTCCTTCATCATCCATCCTTGTTCCGTTTGGATCCCTCCTAATTCAGTCCATTTCTTTATTTCGTCTGGTGTAGCATGTGTCTGTATATCAATTACATCAAGAGTAGGATCTTTAATCGTCATACAATGTGTTGGCGTCAGGACTATTGTCTTTGTCATGTCGGATGTTTGCATTTGAGCAGTTTGTTTAGCTGTTCTGTCAGCTAGATCATTGCCTTGAGAAATGATATCAGTAACTTTCGTATGAGCTTTACATTTCATGATTGATATGGCAGTTGGTAGATGTATTGCATCTAATAAGGCATGAATGAGGGGTCCGTGCTGAATGTGGGCACCGTGGGAAGTTAAATAACCTCTCTCTCGCCACAGCACGCCGAAGTCATGTACAACTCCGAATGCATAACGTGAATCAGTGTATATGTTGACTTTTTTATTTGTGGCTTGAATACAGGCTTGTGTCAGAGCGATGAGCTCTGCGGCTTGAGCTGACAAGGTATTTATGCAATTTGTTTCAATGATTTCAGTATCTGTTGTGAATGCGTAAGCGGCCACTAACTCTCCTGTACTTGTTCTCATACATGAACCATCTACATACAACGTCAGGTCTGGGTCTGACAATGGAACATCGGTTAAGTCTTGTCTGGGTTTCGTCGTGATTGTAATAACTTCAGTACAGTCATGGGCTAGTGGGTCTGTTCCGATTACAGGTAACAGTGTGGCAGGATTCAATGTGTTACAACGTCTGATTTCTATGTGTGGCTGAAACAATGTTAATTCGTACCCTGTAAGTCGCGCTATAGTCAAGTGTTGTGTTTGCGTTCTATTCACAAGAACCTCTACTGCATGTGGTACTTGAACTGTCAATAGATGTCCTAACACTATAGCATCGCTTTGTCTGATTGCCAAAGCGGTTGCTGCCACTGATTTTAGGCATGCGGGCAAAGCCTGAGCTACGGGATCTAATGTACTAGAAAAATAAGCACATGGTTTGTGTGCTCCTGCTTGTTCCTGTGTGAGTACTGACAAGGCAGTACCTTCGCGTTCTGTAACAAAAAGTGTAAACTGTTTACTGTAACATGGCGTTGCTAAGACAGGTGCTTGACATAAAGCTTTCTTTAGGCTTTCAAAAGCTTGTGTATGTTCCTGAGTCCAAGGGAGAACAGTCGATGTGGCTGCCTCCTGTGTTGTCAATTGAATGAGTGGTTTAGCTAGAAATGCATACTGAGGGATCCACTGCCTACAATATGAAGTGAGGCCTATGAAAGCCCGCACCTCCTTTTGTGTCCTGGGTATTGGCATGTTAGCTATTAACTGAATGCGGTCGGGTGTAAGCTGCCTTCCCTCCTTGGACAGCGAGTGTCCAAGATAAACAACTCGCTGGACACAGAATTGCAGCTTAGAAGGGGACACCTTGTGCCCCTTTTCGGCCAGAAATTGTAAAACTGTCAGTGATGCTTTCTCACATTCGGGTTCGCTTCTCGCGGTGATCAGCAGATCATCGACATATTGAAGCAAGGCAGTGTTAACTGGCATGTGGATACTGTCGAGTTCTCGTTTCAGTGCTTGGCTATAGATGCTGGGGCTTTCTGTAAATCCTTGAGGTGCGCGTGAGAATTTAAAGCTGCGTCCATTTAAACTGAATCCGAACAAGTATTGGCTTTCTGGATCTATTGGGACGCTGAAAAAGGCATTCTTGAGATCAATTACAGTAAAGAATGTTGCTTCGGAATCAATAGCTGTCAGTAAGGACGAGATATCTGGGACCACAGGGAATTGTGGCACAATGCATTTGTTTAATTCGCGCAGATCAATAACCAGTCGATATACTGGCGGGGCCTTCGGATCTGTTCGTTTAAGAATCGGAATTATCGGTGAATTACATACATTGGAGTCTGTTTCCACAACCACTCCTTGGGCAATGAGCTCGTCAATGATTTGCAGTAAAGCCACTACAGCATCTGGTGGTAACTTGTATTGTCGCATTCGTGGTAGTACCACTCCTGCCTTTAGTGTAACTCGGTATGGTGTAATATTCATGCAACCAACATCAGTAGGGCCTTGTGCCCATAGATGTGTAGGTAAAGTCTGCAATCGGGGATCCATGTCTCTAGACACATAGTGACCTTTAAAATCACGTAAAAACAATCTTACTCCTTCCGGAGAACAACATATTATAGCTCCTAGAGCTTTCAGTGTTTTTATACCTAACAAGTTTTCTGGACATGATTTAGTAAGCAATAAATCTGTAGTTCGGGTCAAAGGTCCTATTGTAAGTGGAAGAGGCTGTGATACTTCATTAACAATAGGTTTTCCTGAAAAACCAAGGGAAATATTTTGTGAGCCTGAGAGGGGTGCCCCTGGAACTTCACTACGTTTTATGGTTGTTCGACTTGCCCCTGTATCAAGTAAAAATTTTCTATCTTGCCCTAATAATTCACTGTGTACATAAGGTCCTTCTTGGTCTACAGGGACCTCGATAAGGGGTAAGTCAACTTCCCTCTCTAGGCTGGTTCATGCGTATCGCTGATAATCAGGATAGTCATACTGTGCGGTCTGGTACAGTTGTCGTGTCGTGGTTTGTGTGGCAGCAACAGGCAGCGCTGGTGCAGCTGGCACAAACTGTATAGACTGTGGTGGAGCTGGCATGGACTGTGCATGCTGCGGGGCTCCTTGTTCATTCTGATCCTGTCTAGGTGGCCGTGGTCTTTCTTTTGTATTACCTATGGCGATATTATGTTTCAAAACTGGACAATCGTGTACGTAATGACCTGGCTTTTTACAATAATTGCATGTCCCCTTTACAGGTCCTGTTGAATCACCGGAATGTGTCATACCCTTTTTATGTCCTTCAGCTGGAACTGTCTGGGAGACTAGCATTTTCATTTTCGTGTCTTTCATGCGTCTTTGTTCATGTTCTTGTTCCTCTCTAATTCTATTGTGGTGGTACTGTAACATTTGTAACATTTGTGATGGAGTGTTACCTTGCCAGGTACTCTCGAATTTTAATACTCTATTCTTCACTTGAGGCAAGGAATTTTCTACTAATTTTGTCACAAACAGATGTGGGTATGATTCGCTACTTGCTTTTATGCCACTATTTATACCAAAACATTTTTCAAATCGGGCATAGAAATCACTAGTATCTTCATCTTGCTTCTGTTTACAGGCTGAAATTGTACCCCAATCTTCCTTTTTCGTAGTTAATAAGCGTGGCAGTACCTGTACTAGTAAACCTGGTAGTGCTTTAGTTTTATCCCCAAGCCCTGCTCCTGCAGTTCGGGTCTTTTCTTCTGCTTCTAATGCTGACCATTCTATCTTTTGGTCGCCTACCTCCCACTCTTTTTCCCTGAGTTTTTCATAAATGCCAGCAGGCATTAATACCTTTAATATTGTCATAATGTCGGGATAGGTATACTCTCCCATGAGTAACATGTCTTTAATTTCTCGGTGGAAACCTGCTGGGTCTTTGTCATGACTAGGTACCACTTTCTTCATTTGTAACAATTCTATTTTCGATATGGGCGTATATACAAATACGCGTTTAAACTCATTGTCCTCGCCTTTTATTGGGTGTACCTCTCGTAAGGGATTCTGTCTGTCCATGTAATACGTGGTTCTTTCCTTGATGGGCAGTGAGACATGTTCTGGGCATACAAAAAGAATGTACTGCTTTCTTGATTCTAGTATTTCTTTAATTAACTTAGTACCTGAACCTCTCCATCTATTCTTGAGTAATTCAGTCAGTATCTCAGGTAAGGGACCGGGATCTGAATGCTGACTCTGATATAGTATAAGGAGTTGTTGAATCATATAAATCCCAGCTAAACGCTGTTCATCTGGGGGGAGATTCAAAAATGTGAGTGCTACTGTATCATCACCATACATTCCGGGACTGTCTACCCATTGAACGGCTGACCTGGCTAATTCTTGTTCATCCATAGAATCGAGAAAATGGTAACCCCTTCGTTCTCGGAGTAATTTGTCAGCGGTTTGGAACGAATGTTCGGGGGACCTTATATTTATTATAGGTGTTTGGAAATTCCTGTTATTATCTGGACATATCGGACGTATCGGGTCAATAAGACATCTAGTACTATTACAAGATCTTCCTCTACCTACATAGGCTATGGTGTCCGACTGTCCTGTGGGCAGTCCTGATCCTTCCTCCTCGCTTTGTTCGAACTGGTCTACCGCTAATCTTTCTTTGTGTAGGCGTTCTATTTCTTTACGGATCTTCCGGCACATGGCTATTATACAATTTTGCTTATCATGTCTCCCTTCTGATATATTCTGGCTCCATCTGGTAAGAATTTGCATTGCTTCCGGGTCTACCCCCGGTCGGTCATGATTTCTGATCATACAATTTATGAGGAAACGTAACAGTTCCCCCTGTATCTCCACTTTCTGGTATTCCATAGCTCTGTTAATACATTCAGGATCTCGTCCTGTTTGGACAAAATGATATATATTATCTAGATGTGTAGTCATTCCTGGTAACTTCCCTAAATACACTGCGGCTCGTCTGATACTTAATGATGCCATGATCATTTCGTCCTCTTTGCCGGGCACAGGGTCATATCTACAATCTATAAGAAGTTCCTTAAGCGTACGGGCATTTATGAGTTTGGGGGTACGTGAATGTGCTGACTCTTGAAAGGTAAGTTTATTTATTCTGGGTGGCGTAGAAAAAATATTGGTAGCACCTCCCGTAGCTTCGTCTAGGGTATCGGGTGTGAAAGGATTCGTTGAACGCGATACAGCAACTATAGGTGTGGACACAGCTATAGAAGTAGCTGTGGGAGCAGATGTAGAAACAGATGTGCTTGCCGGGACTTGTGTCAGGATTTGTTGCTGTAGAGATACAGATACTGGATCTTGGCGTTGAACCTCCCTGGCAGGCGGTCTATGTGGGGCGGGATTAGCATACTCGGGAGCTGCGTCATCTAAATATGAGGAAAGAAAAACATCTTCTGCGGTTCTAGGATGCCCCTTAGGATGTACCTTTATTGGAAATAATGGGGGTGGCAAGTCTTTCGGTATCTCCGGAGTAGCCTTAGGTAATCCTTCGGCCAGAAGGGGATACATCCCATTCATAAGGGCGTTTCTTTGTCTGTCTATTTGTTCTGATTTTACTCGTGTACCTTCTTCAATTAATATATTTTCTCGGACTTTATTTGAATTCTCTCTATTTTTCTCTTCCTGTCGGAGTGCTTTTTCTGTACGTCTATGAGATTCTTTACGCCATAACTCAATGGCGTCTTTCTGTGACTGTCTGACTTTCCTTTTCCATAACTCTTCCTCTACTTTCATGATGCACTCTGCATCCCAGGTCCCAGCTACGGGCCACCTCTGACTTTCTGGTAATTCCTTGGTGTAGTCTACCCATAAATCAAGGAATAATATAGCGTCTAAGCCATGTTTATGATACATGAAGTACCCTGGAGTGTCCCTAGGAGGAATAGGAACGGCTTCTTCGAGTACCCCTTTTCTTGTTGTGATCTGTCTTAATTTCGAAAAGAGCGGCATATTGAAAACTGATCTGATACTTGATTTTAAACAAACTTAATACAGTAAACACAATAATGAACAGTCATTCATACCACAATATGCAGAACGTATTTAAAACATTTAACATTTAACATTTAACTGAGCAACAATAATGATGACGGTCTAAGGAAAACTTAATCACTAAACATAATACTCGACTTTAACTGAAATATTCTGAATTTATATACTTGATATACTAGATATACTGCTAAACAGTACAGATACACTGCTGAAACAGTGCAGACCGGATTTGTGTACCCAAACCCGTCTTGACCGGCACAACCTATGTGCACGTCAGAACGCCTCCCCAGTAATGGTACTCACCGGGTAGCTCGGAAACGGAAGGCCTCGGAAACTGAACTGAACTTGAACCGGACTGGACTCGACTCGAACACTTCGGAAACTGGACTCGACTCGGGACTTCGGAAAACTGGACTCGACTTCGGGACTTCGGGAACTGGTGGGCCTCTTTATACCTCGGATCTTGCTCTCTCAGCTAGGCTCTGGTCGGGATACTTCGCACTTCTCACCGCCTCGTCTGGGTGTTGATCGCAGCCTCAGTCGCCCCCGCTTGACCGGAGGGAGATACAGGAAATCCTGCTGGTACGCGTTATTGTCCGTCCAGCTGTGGCAGGAGACCGGGCCTGCAACGCACCGCCGGCGCGTGAGATGAGAAAGTGTCCCTGTTCGGGCGCCATTCATGTGGTAAATAATTTAATTACCGGGACTTAATTTGATACGGAAACATAATAAAATAGCTCAGTAAATAAGAGGCAGAATCCGTGGTATTAGAGGTTCGGAATGGGCTTTATTCCAATGGTCGATTATAATCGGTTGCTCCAAGTTCCATCACCACGAAGGTTCAGGAAGTGAAGTACATACGTTATTGACAATCAATTACTTTTATACTATAGGCATTACAGTGAAGCAAATACAAGAGGCGTAACAATTGATAGTGTGGATAATATATTCCTGCGTAGCAAAAATAGGCGTAACTGGGAGTGATTAAAGAACGTCATCAGATGTGCTGTCATAATAGGGTGGTTCTATGAAAGAATTTCGCAATGTCAGCAGAAATACTTGGCAGAAATGCGCGCGCAGCAGCATGACGTGTGATTGACGTGCAACTAGGGGGTGAAGGGGACTTGACATTTAGCTCTACATGTGGCGACAGAAGTCTGGAGGGTCAAGTCAACCTAATCCCAAATCATATCTAACATCCTATGTTTAAAGAACTAAGTTATCCAAAAGAGAGGTCTTCTTAGAGTAGAATCTTATTCTATACTGACCATACTGACTGTTAGTGCGTGTACAAGCGTCTGAGTGTCTACACTAGATGCGTGGGTAGAAATCTTCCATAATAATAGGGCTATGAATTACTTGCTTAAAGACAGAGAAGCCGGGCCTTTGCTCGGTAGCTGGCAGGATGTTTACTTAAACTATTAGACAGGAATGCATTGGGCAGGGAACGGAGCAGATAATTTCGAAGGTGAAATACAGTTTTTGGCAGGCAGCAGGCTGATGTCAGGCTTCGTGAGCCGCGCAGGGAATGAGACAAAGTTCATGGTCACAGATGCAGGCTCAGACTGGAGCTTTCAGAGGCAGAAGGCAAGAAGAGTTCGACGACAGAATCAGGGCCTACTTGCCTGGACTGTAAAATGGCATAAGTGAACCATATAAAGCCGGTGGCCTTTCATACTTAGGAATGGAATATCCGGCCTATTCATGGCGGATCAGAGAGAGGACAGGTTGATGGTGGACGCACATGTGTTTGCGTCTTCATAACTGGAACTGGAGGGAACATACATGTACTTGTGATTCATACATGAAACCGTTGGGGTCCAAGATAGGGGACATAACTGATCAGAAAAATCCATATTTCCACAGATGTTACTACACAGGGCATACTTAACACCGCGTAGGCTGAGCGCTATGTTTCAGGGGGCGACTGATGACTGCCTGCGCTGCCACGGACCCAACGCGGGACTGACACACATGGTATGGGCTTGCCCTAGACTGGGACATTACTGGGCGACGGTATGCAAGATATTGACAGCTGTGGCCCCGGTGCGCCGGAATGACACCTTAGAATATTGTATACTGGGTCTGGGGCCCCGTGACAAGAAGGGCGACTCTAAAGCACGTTTCACGAACTTAGCGCTCCTTTTGGCCAAGACAGCCATAACCACACGCTGGAAAGCCACTAGAGCCCTGTCCTTATTGGACTGGCATACCGAAATATTGAAATGGGGTAGAGCAGAACAGACCGAATTGCAGTGGGAGGAATTCAGGGGCCTCCGGAAGACACCGATTTCACTCAGCTGGCATGCAATGCTGGAAGAGTATGCAGTAATAGGCATCTTGTCTTACTGACCTGCACTGGAGACATGAGGGGGGTCTGACCTGCGACTGTGGGTCACATGGGCTTCTCATGCCTGTGTGCATTGCTAGGTGAATGAACAGAATTATACAGCTCCATTCAGATAGACTTTGACGCCGACATACACGCACATGTGGTAGAGAATGTTGTGCAAATCTCATAGATGGATGTACAAGGCCGAGCATGCGGGGTGGGAGGGAAATTGGGGAGACTGTTTTTCCCCTTCTTTGTTAGGATGTTTTAACAATGTTAAGTCCTGTAGGTTTTCATAATTTACCATCCGCTATGCTAAACATCCTGGTACATACCAAGTTCATGAAAATGTTCTACACGAACAGACGGTTGGATAACCCGATTTGAGAATATTGGACTATTACATGTTGCCATTTGAAGACACAGACGGATGCTCACCATTGTTAAAGACTATTTTTCTATGCTGATGATAACTGGGTTCTGTTATATTATGTGCCTATCTGCCTTTATATTGCGGTATGATGACTGTCTTATTGTTTAAAAAGTGTTGTAAGAATATGTTGAAAAGTGTTCAGTATTAACTAAATAAATACTAATATTTAATATATACTGACAGAGGTATTTAAGAATTCAGAAAAGTACTTGAAATAATCCTAGTAATATTTAATAGTAAATGTCACACAATTAAAAAATTACAGGAAAACGGATACACACAAGACTAAATATATTGTTTATATATCACTAAGAAATATGTTTGTATAAGTACAAATATACATTAAACATTAACCTTATTAAATATGATTTATTAATTAATATAGTGCAATACATTTTACATATTATTAGCATACCAAAATATTAATTAAATTAAAATAATTACATCAACAAACAAAATAGAAAATCATACAATTTTTTAACATAACATTTTAAAATAAATGTTACAACCGTTAAATAATTCTAAAATATATTCAGTAGAAAACAAAATCAAGTGTATTCACAATTACCTATTTTATAACAATAATTACATATTACTGTTTTTTACTAAGAAACTGTTTATTTGTCAATTATAATATAATAAAATATAAATATGAATATCAATTTTTATAAATACATTACATATTTATTACAGTTCATAAAAAAGTTAACATATAAAATATTATTCATACATTTGTTATAATAATATTTAAAATATAGCATTTTTTTTATATACAACTTACTAAGAATAAAACTAAAATAATCCACATTTGTAAATGAAAACCAAAACATATATAATTTATTTATTTCTGAATTTGTAGAGCGCCTGGTTACACTTACCAGTGTGTCCCCGCGCTATCAAGGATTACAGCAGCACCCACTCAACAAGACCAAGCGAAGCAGAGGGGTTATCCTTTGGGGAAGAGAAGTGTCTTCAGCTCTCTTCGAAATGTCAATTCTGATGGTTCCATCCGTAGTCGGGGGGGGAGGGTGTTCCATCTACGGGCAGTTAGGGAGCGGAAGGATCTCCCTCCCATCCTAGCCCTCTTAATTCTAGGGACCAAGAGGAGTCCAGCACCGAGGGAGCGCAACTGTCGAGCAGGAGTGTAGGGAAGGAGCAAGTTGCGCAGGAAGCCCGGGCACTTCCCCTGGACTATCCTGTGGGCAATGCATAGAGCCTTGAAATCAATACGTTCCTTAATAGGGAGCCAGTGTAGTTTCTCCAAGGCTTTTTTTGAGGGAGCTCTTCTTGGCAGCCGAAGCACCAGGCGAGCGGCGGCATTTTGGATGGTCTGGAGTCTTCGATGGCAGCTTACATTTGCTCCCAGATATAGGACATTCCCATAGTCCAGCCTGGAGGTGACTAGGGCATGGACTAAGGTTTTCCTAGCGTATTCTGGGAGCAAATCGAGCGTCTTTCTTAGCTTGCGTAGAATAGCAAAGCAAGTGCCAGAGACAAGCCGGGAGTGGTAGTCAAAGGTCAGGTTTGAGTCGATCCAGAAACCTAAGTTCTTCACCTGATCCCTTGGGATCGGCAGTGGTCCCAAGGCCTGTGGCCACCAGGCCGAGGTCCAAACTGAGGGGGATCTGCCGACGATAAGTACCTCTGTCTTGTCTCCGTTCAGGCGGAGGCAATTACTGGCCATCCAACCTGAGAGGTCTTGGAGACAGGATGTGAACTTTCTAGCAGCCTGCTCAGCTGGCTGGGTCAGAGCTACAACCAGCTGAGTATCATCGGCATACGTTACTACCTCAACCCCATACTGCTCAGCGATGAGCGCCACAGGTGTAACGTATAAGTTGAATAGGGTGGGGCTGAGGCTAGATCCTTGAGGGACTCCCTGCCTAAGATCAAAAACATCTGATCTGTTGCCCCCTTGCTCCACATAGAAGCTACGGTCAGTCAGGAAAGATTCCAGCCATAGCCACGCCTTTCCAGTCACTCCCCCTCTCTTCAGACACTGTAGCAAGGTATGGTGTGCCACAGTGTCGAAGGCGGCACTGAGATCGAGGAGTATCAGTGCTGCTACTTGCCCTTCATCCACATGTTTCCTCAGCGCCTCAGTGGAAAAGAGGAGGGCTGACTCCGTGGAGTGGTGAGCACGAAAGCCCGACTGGCTAGTGTGAAAAAGGCCGTTCGCCACTATATGTGCTGTAAGTTGTTGGTTGGCCAGTTTTTCCGCCAGTTTGGAAAAGAAGGGTAGGAGGGAGATCGGGCGCAGGTTGCTGAGCTGAGTGGCACTAACTTGAGGTTTCTTTTTGAGGGGTAGTACGACTGCCTGTTTCCACCCAGGCGGAACCATGCCTAAGTCAAAGGATAGAGAGAGTATGTGTCTGACATATGGGGCTAAGAAGCTCATAGAACTAGCCAATATTCTGGCCGGTGCAGGATCCCTGGGGGAGCCTGATTTAATTCCTCTCGCTACTGTCATCAGAAGTTCCTCCTCTGGAACATGGAACAGGCTGATGCAGCCTTCCTTCTCTTCCCCCCATCTGACTTCCTCATGGGGGGGGAGTCTATTGGAGCCTGTTCTGGCGTCACATGGAAAGGTGGAATAAATGTCCAACACCTTTTTTTGGAAGAACTCAGCGATTTCGTTGCAGGCTTGCGCAGAGGCGCCCGCCTGTTCATCCGTGGAAGCTAGTGTCGAGATCTCTTTGTAGATCGTGAATAGCTCCTTGGTTGAGCAGTTGGCCCTGTCAATGCGATTGGCATAGAACGCTGCCTTGGTTTTCCTGATCAAGGCATGGTAGTTCTTGAGGCTGACTTTGTACAGCGTTCCTGCCTCTGATAGGTAGGCCCTTCTCCAGGCTCGCTCTACCCGTTTGCAGGCAGCCTTGGCTTCTTTTATTCCGCATTGAACCAAGGTGCTGATTTAGTTCGTCGCTCCGGGCCCTTATTAGACCAGGGAGCTGCTAAATTCAGTGCATGCGTAATGTGTGCATCCAGGGTTACGCAAGCCTCGTTGAGAGTGGTGCCCAGACAAGTGGGGGGACCTTCCTGGATAAAACTATCCCTGAAAGTGTCTTGTGAAAACTTAGCCCATTTCCTTTGTCTTCTCCTGGTGCCAGTGATTTGGCCCTGGTTATTATGAACCCTCACATGGAACCAAAATGGGACCAGAAAGTGATCCGTCCATATTAGTGGTATGGGGGAGTCCTGCTTAATGTTATCCCAATTGCTGAAAATGGGATCCAGCTGATGCCCTAGATGATGTGTGGGGAGGGTAGAGCACAGTTCAAGCTGCATGGTATGCAGCTCTTGCCGCATTTCTTGTGCTGCTGTATTATTGGCGTCTTCAAAGTGTAGATTGAGGTCGCCCAGCAGGAGGAATTTATTGAAGCGCATGGCTGAGGAGATGGTGTTATATAAAAAGCTGTCAGTAAAGGCCCTACTGCCACCGGGAGGTCTATACACTAATAGACCCTTGATAACCGTGTTGGTATCAATCATGATGGAGAAGGCTCCTGTTTCGCTGTCCACGACATTAGCGGGCTCTATGGTGCATTTGACACTCTCCCTGTAAATTATTGCGATGCCCCCCCCTCTCCCGCTGGGTCTGTCCTGCCTACAGATTTCATATCCTTGGGGAAGAGCCTCCCTGGGTTCAGGATCCGAGTCCTCGTCAAGCCAGGTCTCTGTTAAAAACAGCATATCCCATCTGTTATCAGTCAGGAGATCATGTTTCTTTAAAGACCTGCAGTTGAGGAGGGCGCAGTTAATCTTCCTGCTGTTACCTAGCGGATTGGGAGAACCAGAAAGGCTCCCTGTGGCGTGTCCGCTCAGTATATATCCACAGTGCCTGCAGGGCAGTTTCTGGTCTTGCTTACTAAGATCCATGCCATGCTCACACTCCTTAGAGATCTTCGTACGGAGAATGGTGAGCTCCTCCTTAGTGTATGTGCGAGTTGGTAGGAGACTGCCAGGGGGTGTGGCCCCGTGCCCCGGTCGGCCACGGACGGGCGCAGACGGGCTTGCCTTAGGCGCGCCCGCTGCGCTCGTCCGCTGCGCGTATGACACATGTGTGGTTAAGTACCCTCCCTTCCGGCGGACGACTAGACCGCGTCCTGCCGGAAGTGGGTACTGGGTGATTGCGGTGTTTTCTCCCGCCGCTCAAACGGCAATGCAGCCGCGGCGGATCGGGCAGGGACACCGAAAGTACGAGCACACAGTCACAAAGTGATGGCAGGTATTAAAAGCGTAACAGATTAAGATATATACAATGCTAAAAGAATAGAGGACAGCTAAGTCCCCAGGCGCTTAGTGGTGAGGAGTGGCGCCGGCAATCGTTCTCATTACGATGTCGGGCGGAAAGCCTCTGCCCGACACCATCTCGGAATCTGGACCGACCGACTCACGGTTGGCAGTTCTGACCTCCCCATTACGTTGTGACTGAACACTGTTCATTCGGATTCCCATTGTTTCCTATAGGAGCTCGTGTTACACCCGACAACGTGCCGTAACACAGGCTCCTATGGGGAAATGGGGTGTGCGCGGAAAAGCCTACACCCTGTCACAGGAACCCCACATTGCCTGGCACACAGTGCAGGGTTTCATAGGGGGTCCCTTAGGTACCCCTTTTGCCCCCAACTGAAGGCTGCAGCGGCTAGGGGGCCCTGCCAGGGGTCCCCAAAGTCACTTTCCGACAGCCTTTCCGTGTCAGACAGTCCTACACGGAAAGTCTTTTGGACATCGACATCATAATCCCAATGGTAAAAATGCTGTCTATATGGGTGTACGATGCGGTTCCAAGCTCCATGTATACTCCGCGAGTCGGGACCGATTCGGAATGACTGCTCGGTTTACGTTCTGACTGCAATATCGTAATCGGGCAGTCAGACTGTAAACCAACCGAGTCGGTCGGAAGGGCTCCAACACATTCATGGAGATTCCGGCTGTCGGGAGGAGGCTTTCAGCCCGACATCGTAATGAGCCCCATAAAGTACTTACTTTAAAAAAAAAATTATTTTTTTCAGTCATTTGTTAAAATAATGAAATAGAAAAAGTTTACATAATTATATATTTTAGTGTAAAATTAATTATTTTCAAATATGGTAAAATGCACTATAAGTTTTTTAAATAAAATATACATTAAAAGCACTTAAATATACATTTTTTTAAAATAATTTAGCAAATTTTCAAAAAATGTATATATCTTTAATAACATTTGTAAGATTATTCACATATATTATTAAATAAAAAACATCATTTACAATCATTTAAAACATTTTAAGTAACAAAATTAGCATTTTTATAAAAATATGACAATGAATTCATTTAAAATGTTGACATTTTAAGTAACAAAATTAGCATTTTTAATAAAAATATGACAATGAATTCATTTAAAATGTTGACCTTTTTAAAATCTCCCTACCCCACCCATATTCACTAAAAACAAAACATCCTGCTCCTACTACATAATAACATAAACATTAATTATACACATTACTAAATTTAGAAAAAAACTATTTGATATTTTACATAAATAAATAAACGTGCTAACAAAAGAATTACTGAACAACTAGTCAAGTTGAGGAACGATCATTACGTCTTATCAAAACAACAGATTTATTATCAGTGAAGTTTTGCCAAACACACATAGCGATCAGTCCGAGATAACTCTAACATCATGGAAGTCACAAAAAATAGCTAATCAAATTCTCAGTGCCGAAGAGGAATTCGACTCATGGGGCATATCAAGAATAAAACCTACTCCACAGCGCTACCCAGCTCCTTTTGCAGATTAGGATAACAAGTATAGCACCTATACTCCTGTATACTCGATTTTGCAGAACGCCCGAGGACCAACGGGCACAGAAATAATAACACCAACAGAAAGAAGACAGAATCACAGGCACTGGTCACCGCTAGCATAAAAAAAACAAATATGCAATGACCAATCATTGAACCAACACGTGCCCTGCAAGCTGCTAAACTAAATATATACTCCTGGAATATTGCAGGTGCAACAACTAAACTCACTGATAGGACTCTAATAGAATCTTGGGCTGCATATGACATCATAGCTCTGCAAGAAACCTGGTTGACAGGTCCATTTCAACTGCCGGGTTTGACATTACATGAGGTGGATGCTGTAAAACTGAGATGCTTTGGAAGACCGACAGGGCGGATTATCGGTCTATATATCAAACAACCTTAAGGTAGAATCAGAACAGATGTGGGTGACTTCTAAAAAATTTCAAGTAATCAAACTTAATTTTGGCAATGATCATTGGATAACTTCAATAATCTTTTTCAATATCTATGCTCATCCAAACGCCCAAGACAAATAGGCAACATTCAAAAAGTTAATACACGAAATAGCCAGAGTAAAATATAATACCCCGAATTGGGAAATAGTGATTACAGGTGATTTTAATACCCATCTTATTCACACACCGGATGATGATGACCAGTTAGCAGTAGAAAATGAAATTTGGTCGGTAAATCATCAAATGACCCATCCTTGGAGGAAACCCAATAAAGTAGGCAAAGAACTGGTCACCACCCTAAAATATTTTGGTTTGACAGTAATTAACGGGCGTACACTGGACAATAATCCTCCAAATTTAACATATTATGGACCGACGTCCGGGTCCTTAATTGATTATACTATTCTTTCCTTTCCACTAATAAAGCACCTAAGCATGTTTAAAATTAAGTGCACTACAGACAGCGATTATTCAAAAACGAGGTACTCAAGCAGACGCATGGGGTAAACTAAAACAATTGAAGAAGGAATTTAAGAAACATGTCTGGCAAGAAAAAAGAAAAATGACAGAAGAGTTCTGGGCAAAGCTGCTCTGTAATTGCAAACAATCAAATACCAAACCTTTTTGGAAAACAATAAACGGCTTAAACAAGGTAAACAATGAATGTTACAGTATCATCAAATGTTACGGAACAAGATTGGATAGTTTATCTGACAAAACTCTTCATTGATGAAGACCAGATACGACTAAATAAAACCAAAAAAGCCATTGAGCCTCAGCTAACAACCAAGATCAAAACATTGCCGTGTCTTGAGTATGTACCCGCTTCAGATATTATTTCATGTGTGCTCTCAAGAGTTGAAAACGTGATCAAATCAGGAAGAAGTGACAGTGCCCCAGGTCCAAATAGCATTCCACAGGCAATATTTAAATTGGACACAAAAAATTGGGCTAATCCGATAATGGTATTGTTTAAAGAGGTGGAAAACACAGGTATGAGTCAAGATAGCTGGAGGGGATCAATAATAAACCCTATCTTTAAGGGAGGTGACAAAATAAAGCCATCAAATTACAGATTAATAGCCCTTATTGACTCAGAAGCAAAATATTATGCATCACTAATATTGGAAGATCTAATAGAGTGGTCAAATACCAAGAATTTGATTTCACCCCAACAAACAGGATTTCGGAAAGGGTATGGTACCTTAATTATTATGACTACAGTAGCACTAAGTGCGGAAAAAAGTAAATGCCTAAAGAAAAAACTGCAACTCTGCTTTATAGATCTGAAAGTAGCTTTTGATCGGGTGGATCGACCACTTCTATGGGCTAAATTAAGATGCTGGGGTTTCCAAGAAAAAATGTTAAGAGCAATTGAATCGCTATATAGAGAAACATGAATTCAAATTAAGGTGGGGATGGGACCAGAATATCAAGGAAAGTAGCAACCGCAAGGGGCCTTAAGCAAGGGTGTGTGCTAGCTCCACATTTGTTTAACCTCTTTACGGCTGATTTATCCACCCACCTGGATCAAGTTAACTCGCATGCTCCAAGGTTAGGCCCATTAATGATATCCCATCTATCGTATGCCGATGATATTGTGCTGCTGAGTCACACAGAAATTGGACTTCAAAGATTTATTAAAGAAACTGTGACATACACAAAACTCAATAAATTGGAAATTAATATTGCTAAGACAAAAAACATGCTTATTAGTAATAATCCCCATGCCTCACTAAAGATCAGCACTTACAAATATTTGGGCTTCAATTTTGACAAAAACTTTAATTTTCATGCACACCAACAGTATATGCTTAGAAAAAACAATACTCTAATACATTCATTCTGTTCACTGCAAAAAAAAACTAGACGGCCCCTCCTATCAACCATTGCTCTCTGTTATCAAAGCAAAATTGCTTCCATCTCTAACATATGCAAGTACGGTGATGCATGGTAAGGATTCCAAAATGTTGGCTAGACTACAAACCAAAACATACAAATGGGTCTTTGGTCTCCCCTGTAATGCTTCCCCTGCTCAAATTTATTTGAAATTTGATTGACACAGCAAAACATAGCAAGAAGGTATCATTTTCTTAAATCCATGCATAAAATACAAAACAATCAGCGCTTTATGGTAATCTCTGAATAACTATGTGAATTCAAGTTACAACAAATAGTTGTTATCATCTCTACAAATATCTAATGCGGGTGATCTATGGGACTTGAATTCGACGCACTCTACTTATTGCCAAGCCATGAATAAAACCGCAAAAATTCATTCGCTAGTTGATGATAAAAGCATATTCTTGCGGCGATCTCATGCTTGGGTGAGAATTCAAACGTATGTCACATTGCAACCGGCAACATATCTACATCTAACCTATCTGGCGTATTTCAAGAAAAAACATTTGGCCATACGCTTAGGTGTACTGCCACTTTGTCAGGTAAATCACTATGGCGATATAAAGGACCAAAAATGTGCAGATTATGTGATGCCCCAAAAGAGGACTTTGTGCATTTGGTCTGCATATGTCCCAACTAAATAATGTACGACGTTCCCTTTTAGAGAAGAGAGATTCACACGTGTAGAACAGCCATCATGAGAGGCCTGGACCCTACAGACCCTCAGTTAAACTGCAAACTTCTGAAGTTTTTACAATTTCACGACAAAGCAGTCAAACAGAATTGTAAGCTGCGTACAGCAACATAAGAAATTTGCCCCACCTTATGAGCACAAGACATTGATATGATGATAAAAACAATAGTGGGATGTTGACATTTGGAGCTGCGGAATTTTATACTGATGCTCAGGTCACTTTATAATAACGGAGAAGAGTATCAACAATTACGAATTGAAAGAATTTTATAATGACATGCTTCAAATAAGACCAAGATATTTTCCTGTACTGTGGTAACATTAATCTATGTTTTAAGAAAATTGATTATTTTAATTATTACTGTGAAGTCCATGCCATGCAGGAAAGTGGGTGCATGCACACGGGGGGCACAACAAGTGACCTACTGCATGCATCCCATGTGCCTGAGGCACCGGGGGGCCCTGTAGCGCCTACTTTCTTTCGTAACCGTCACCCTTTCCAATGTGTTGTCACTGCCTTGGTTAGGGTCGCAGTGAGAAATCTTGTAATGTGGGTGGTTGTGCCGCAGCAGCACCGCAAAGCATATTGCAGCCACTAGAGACTGCTGCACCAGTGCCATGGATTATGGATTCCTGGTGGCTGTGGCGGACCTCTCATAGTCCGCATGCTGTACTCGTAATACGGTGGTCGGACCACTGGTGCAGCGGCCCGACTACCAATGCACCTCCACTGTGAGTTTGGCATGGACCGCCAAACTCGTAATTAGGCCTTAAGTCCTTCCCCGGCCTCATCATGGAAGTGCATTTGATTGAAGTTTTTATGTAGCACTGCTTCACCCAGCGGCCATTGGGGTGTTTTATTGAACAACAATTCGAGTGGTGTGGGGTGGTTTTGAACTGGGGAGAGATATCCAGTATAATGGGGATGGGGATAGTTATGTGTCCTTGTGCAAACAAGAAAATGGCTCATTTGACGCCTTTTGGGACAGTTAACTACTGTAATTACCAGGGTGCAATGTGCTTGTGAAGGCTCTGGGCCCAGTGCCACTGCACTTACTTGCTGTACCGATTTTAGCTATGCCGCTGGGTTTATTAGAAGTGAAAGCCCCTCTTTGGATAACGTACCACATACCACATACCAAATGCTCAGAGGAAGTGTGCATTGCTTGTAGTCCTGATTGTTTGACAAAGAAGTGAATCATTCACTCACTCACTTCAAGCATGCACTAAATGTTGCACGACTCAGTTTGGTAAGTCGTGACCGACTTGGAGACTGGCGAGGTTTCTGTGAAGAACAGCAGAAATCCAGCTGCTATTTTATGGCATGCGTTCTTGTGCTTTCAAGTAGAGCTTTTTTTACTATTGTAAGATGCGATTCGCTCTTTGTTGCCCTTCCTTGCTCCATGCGTTCGGGGCTCTGCTGCTTCACTAACTGGCGTGTGTGTCAGTGTGTGAGAGAGGGAGTGGGGGACTGAAGAGTTTGTAATAGTGGAGTAGGAAAGCAATTGTAAATATAAATGTGTTGTTATTGTAATAATAATAATACAGATAGTTTACCTATGTCAAGCTGTTTTATTTCCCTAATTCTTAGATTTAGGAAATATTTCAGTCAAAAGCCACGATGCATTGTATATGTGTAGCGAGAACCAAAGGCATTGTGTAAGAGGGCCCCAACGTTCAGATCCATTAACAAGTGCACAATTAGATGTGGGTTCAGTCTGGTATAGTAGCTTCTGCGTGCACCTCGTGTGATCCAGGACAATTCACAATCCCATTCCTTGTTTCACATACAAAAATGGACTTTTGCATTTCGATGAGCAGAAAAAACACAGCCTACACTTGCCCCACGGGTTGGAGTGCATCTAGGCATGTGTTGAAAGAAACGTTCGCTTTTTTTTCTGAAGCTGCTCAGCTTTTCCTCACGTCTGATCTCATCAGGTAACAAGCTTCAGCGAGTGGGAGCCGCACCCACAAATGATTTATGTATTGCTGGTGAAATATGAATTTCTTACCAGCCTGAGTCATTGTTTTTCTCCTTAACTCTCTTTCACCCCGGTGAGGACACCAAGGGACGCGATGGCCCTTATTGTGTGCCCGAGCGAGAGTCAAAGCAAAGAGCCCGACCAATGTGTTAATAAGCGAGCTGAATATATTTCAGGTCTGAGGCCTGCTATAGAAACAGACAGGGGGGCTGCCCTCAGCATCCGGAATGGGAGGGAGAACTGTAAGATAGATTCACAGAAAGCGTTGTATCGAAAAGAACGCTGGCATAAACATTACAATAGCCATGTAGCCTTTAAAAGCCACCCGACCTGAGTCAGTGCACAGAATGGACGTTAAACCCGCCTAGTATTGCAAACTCCTTCCAGGAGGCGAGTTGTCCCCCCCCCGTCCTTGCTTCAAAACTGCGTCCATAATGACCCTCAAATCACACCACTGACAACGTGCTTTGGTGCCTTAAGAGGTCGCAGTTTATTAAACATAACATATCTATACATTTACAAAATCATTGTTATCCAATTGCTCTCTTAATAACCATGCTAACATCTTTCATTGTCTTTGCAATCATTTTGTTGCTGTGTGGACCCAGCCTCCTCAATTTTCAGGGAAGGGAGGGGCCACCTGTCTGGGCCTCTGATTCACCGTCAAGGCTTCAACTTGCTACCGATTTGGAGGTTGTCTGTTGGGACCTGCCCGGACTGCAAGTGCCGTCCCGCTTGCCCTACCTTTTTGTGTGCCCTCCCTGCTCCCGGGGTCTGTGCCGTGTGGCATCCCAAAGACCATGCTTGAGCATCTACTCTAACCATCCTGAGGCTGAGCCTTTCCATTTTGCTCCGTCGGTACCCCTGCCTTGAGGCATCCCAAGGGTCCTGCGGGAGCATCACATCTACTCTTTCTATGGTGATAAGCCGCCCATGGCTCCCTCAGTACCCCTGCGGTGAAGCATCCCAAGGGTCCTGCGGGAGCAACACATCTACCCTTTCTATGGCGGTAAGCCGCCCTTGGCTCCCTCAGTACCTCTGCCGTGAGGCATCCCAAGGGTCCTGCGGGAGCAACACATCTACTCTTTCTATGGCGGTAAGCCGCCCTTGGCTCCCTCTCTACCCCTGCCGTGAGGCATCCCAAGGGTCCTGCGAGAGCAACACATCTACTCTTTCTATGGTGATAAGCCGCCCATGGCTCCCTCAGTACCCCTGCGGTGAAGCATCCCAAGGGTCCTGCGGGAGCAACACATCTACCCTTTCTATGGCGGTAAGCCGCCCTTGGCTCCCTCAGTACCTCTGCCGTGAGGCATCCCAAGGGTCCTGCGGGAGCAACACATCTACTCTTTCTATGGCGGTAAGCCGCCCATGGCTCCCTCTGTACCCCTGCCGTGAGGCATCCCAAGGGTTTTGCGGGAGCATCACATCTACTCTTTCTATGGCGGTAAGCCGCCCTTGGCTCCCTCAGTACCCCTTCTGTGAGGCATCCCAAGGGTGCTGCTGGAGCATCACATCTACTCTTTCTATGGTGATAAGCGGCCCTTGGCTCCCTCAGTACCCCTGCCGTGAGGCATCCCAAGGGTCCTGCGGGAGCAACACATCTACTCGTTGTATGGCGGTAAGCCGCCCTTGGCTCCCTCAGTGCCCCTGCCGTGAGGCATCCCAAGGACACTGTGTGAGCCTTCCATCTACCTTTTAGTAATTCTCTTTTTTCTACCTTTCTTGTGTTCCTTCCGCCACGAACCTTCGGTTTCACGATCGGAGGGAGCTCCCCCTGCTTTCCCTTCCCTTCCTTCCTCACCAGAAACCTCTCTGTTATTGACCTACGCGGGAGGATCCTCCTACAACCTGTCCCCGATTCCCCATCTGCCTGGTGTCTGCGGGACATTCCTGGGTTATCTGCTGCTGGGCCACCCTCTCCTGCCCCTGTACGCCCAATAAGTACCAGTGCTACTGCTCACTACGCAGCTTATCCCCCAGTTCCCTGGAGCCTGTCACCATCTAGTACCCATGGGGCATATCAACAAGGGCTTTATCTCTGCTTTTTTGGCTTTATAAGCCAAAAAAGCGGAGATAAAACTAGCACCCTATCAACAACAGGGTGCTAACATGCAAATTTGCATGTTAGCACCCTTTTACTCTACGCTTCCCCTTGCATCTCTAATGAGATGCAAAGGGGGCGTTCCAGAGTAAAATAATAGGAGAAATGTCGCTAAGCGACATTTCTCCTATTATCAAGAATGTCGCTAACCCTGTTAGAGACAAAAAAAGCAGCGCTAACCGCGGTTAACGCTGCTTTTTTATGTCTGGTATTTTTCTGACTTAGCCATGATATCCTATGGAAGGAGGATATCATGGCTAAGTTAGTCTGTCCCTATCAACAAGCTAACGTGAGATTATCGCTGGGTTTCCAGCGATAATCTCACGTTAGCTACTTAGCACCAGGATTTTTATCGCTATTGAGATAAGCGTTGCTAATAGCACGCTATCTCAGCGATAAAAATCGGCGCTAGCCGGCGATAATTATCCGAGCGCTAAGTGCGCTCAGCGATAATTATCGCCGGTTGTTGTTGATATGCCCCCATGTTATTTGTGTAGTACTGCAAAACAATGGGCCATACTATTGCGCCTGCTGACAGTTGTGGGAGATAATAGCGCTCAAATTGGTACTGTAGCGTGTCTTGAAGTCCTAATATCGAACCGTGAGCTATTAAACTTCATCATAGAACTGCATACGCACTGCAAAGTTTACATTAGCTCATAGATTAATGTTGCAAAAAGGGTTAATTCGGGTAGAAATCAATTCTCATTATCAGAGAGAAACTCCCAACTATGCTGTTTCTTTCACAATTCTGAGTTTGTGCTTCTCCACCCCGAGCACTCCTAGACTGTACTGCCTACCAGTATGGATGACATGTGACTCCTCCCTCCTGTAGTCTTTTGGCTTATTTAACATTTCCTTTACACTGATTTACACACCTATGATTGACTGTCTCTGAGTAATGTGTGTGTGATGCAAAGTGCTCTGACATCCTTTACTGGTCTGAGTGGTGCTATATAACGAATCCATGCATCTGAGGGAGAGTGAGTCTGGGGACTTGGGCGTCACTGTTAGAGAGTGCTAGTGAGAGAATCCATGGTGGGCTTATCATGCTCCGCATTCTGAGTATGCCTTAACATCCTGAGTCAGTGCACAGAATGGACGTTAAACCCGCCTAGTAGTGCAGACAGCTTGCCCCTGTTTTTTCTTCTCATTATAGTGCACAGCTCGGTGCACAGTGGTGCATGCTTAGCAATTTCCTCTGTGCACACACGAGTCAGCTCCAAACTGGAAACTGGCAGTGTCAGGATGCGGGAACCAGCAGGTAAAATCTCTGAGCAGCTTCTGATAACAAGAGGCCTGGGTGGGAGTCTGCTGGCTGGAAGGGTGCATCTTCAGACCGGTGAACAACTATAGCTGGGCCCAGTGTGGACATCAGTTCCATACCCAGTCTGACTCTGCCCCAGCTCTACCAGCCTTTACCCCATCTTCAGACCAGAACCAACAGACTGCTAAAAAGGTTCCACTGTATCATAGAGGACTTCTATGGGAGCCTGTCTGACTCTGTCACAGCCCTACTAGCTTTTAGCCCGTCTTCAGATCAGCAAACAACAAAATGCCAAAAAAGATTCCACTGTAACCTGGGTCCATGGGCATACAAACATGTGTGAAAATTGGGCTTCAGTCACACTTGAGAATTAACAAAAAGTACTTCAGTTGTTGTTTATAACTGCTGATATATTTTGAACTATCTGTACAGTCAGGGAACAAGTCCTATAAAAAGAAGTGGGGGGACTGACCAAGTAAGACAATATGCAAATGACCTCATGGTCACGAGGTAGCGCTATAAAAGAAATACAATAGTGTTATTTAAATTATTTGTGTAAATACTGGGACAGACTAACTCATCTGACTGTCTTACAGTGTCTGCATGTATATACAGGGACAGAACAAAGGCAAAAGCATGCCTCTCTTAAGTACCTGTGAAGAGAAGGCAAGCTGTGTGCCTTTGTTTCCCTCAGTGGCATTTACATTTAAATGTACGGTTCCAGGTGGCCCCCAGTCAGCATACTCAAACAAAAGGAGGCCGGATCACCCCTTAACTTCGGCCCAGCTGGAGGTGAAAAAAGGCTCCCTCGCTGCCTGGACGTTGCTGCTGGGATTGGAAAGCAGACAACGTGCAGGTGCTGCTGAACGTGTCCCGGTGTCTGAAAATTACACCGAGACAATTTCAGCATATTTCTGTGGGGCCCAACTTCTTGGCGAGGGGGGGGGGGGGCGGGGGGGTTGGCGTCCACCCTTTGAAAAGAGTGGGGGGACCACATGTACCTGCGTGTACCCCGACTCGAGCCCAATGTACACTGTATTAGCAGGAATTTCCGTTTTACTGAATTAGAAAGTTTTTGCTTTGGGCCTTTCTCTTCACATTCCCTGTACCACAGAAAGATTGTCGCACACTTAACATTACAAAATCCTCTCATTTTTTAAATAGAAGTGAGTAAGAGTAACCAGCACTTCTTCCAATGCCTACCATTGATTTGGCAACACTAAAGCTAGGGATTACCCTCTTCAAAGGAATCAATTTTCACCTAAAATGATTTTCACAGGCATTGTAGTATGCATTAAATTGGCTTTTACATATAATTTATGTGTTCCGTTAACGCTACTAATTATGTAATATTTTTCTATTCAGCATCTAGTAAAGCCTGAAGAACTTTAGATAACTTTTTAACAAAGATCAAGAGGGTACAGAACCCAACCTCCTTTGCTGCTGTTCCACTACCCCAACACAGCCCCAGTGTTTAAGGTAAAGGAGGTGATGCTATATTATTTTTACATGGTAGTTAAGTACTATGTATATGCAGTGGTCTACATGGTGGGTGGGGTGGGATCACATCAGTATCAATTGGAGGAATTGAACGGTGGAATCAGAATTAAAAGATTGTAATGGGAGTTCTGTTGAAGATAATGAATTGGCTCAGGGATGATAATGGTTGGTATAAGCCTTCTGCTCAAACATTACCATGTTTGTCTCCCTGATTCTCCCTTTTTATTTTAGAACATTCTACCCTCAGTGGGTGGAATGTAATTATTGCCTTATAGCTCATCTGCCTCGGGCTATACTGGTTGTTAAAGACCCTCTCCCTTGCCTTATTATAGGCCCTCACTTGTGGCTCAAGATATATCTCTGGTTCAGGGTCTTCGACAACCAGTATGGCCCAGAGAGGCAGCCGGCTATATGGCTACATTATTACATTCATGTTGTGCAAAGGGGAGCTGTTTGAGCAATAATGCCAAAGATATACTTCTGTACAGAAAAATGAGTTATGTTTTTGCATCAAACGTTATACATTGTACTTTAAATATTGACATGTAACTTTAATATTGGTAAGATGCCAAGTATACAGTAGAGCAGCTATTTGCAAAGCCATTCCTTGGAATGAGTTATAAAGATAAACTAATTGTAAACAAATTTGGACCTGATTGACCAGACCTAAAAATACAACAAAGTGTCCAAGTCATGGGGAAGACCTACAAACATACATTCTCAAACTCTGGTACACAAATGTTGAATTATTTGCATTGCTTGTAAATTATGCATCTGGTTTTGATGATGTAGTGGAGTTCCATCATCAGGATAGTGGTGGTGTGATCATATTTCTTCATCCCCTGAGTGAGAGATACAGTGCCTTGCAGTGTGCCCTACTGCCTTGTAGAGTTTGTTCCTTGCTGCCTCATTGCATTATGCCCAGTCTGACACATCATATTAACTTGTATTTCCTCAGTAAATTTAATTTGTAAAGGTAGAGGCAGAGTGTAACGGGGACCAAGACTTCTTAGAATCAAACAAAACACCTAAATGAGGAAAAGTGTCCTCAAACTTAAATTCGATAAGTTCTAGACTTGCTAGCCCAAGGACCAATCACCATGACATGCGATTTGGTGAAATTAGTGCATACATCCAGGCTTTCCATGCAATCAACAAAGCTGTTAAGCAGGTGCTCTAAGCCTAAGGCTGTTCTAGAAAGAAGGATGGTATTGACAGCTTCTGGTAACACGGAGGTAGGACGATACCCAATCTTTGACATATCCCGCCCACTTTCAATTAACGACTTCTCAAGACTGTTGATATATAAAGTAAAAAGCTATGGAGCCAGGATGCAACCTTGACAAACCCTGTGGTAACTTAAAGTGCTCAGTGCATTTGCCCATTGCCTCATACAGAGGCAGAAAAATTAAAATGCAAGTCTCGCAGAAGTAAATTTGAGTCTAACCCCATCCCCAACATTATGGACCATAATTTTTCTCTTTTAACTTTATCGAAGGCAGCGCTCAAGTCCATGAAGGCCAGGTTTAAGGCCCCTTGTTTAGCAATTGTGGGCCTCATTCATGAAACATTTTGCATCGCTGCGGTAAAACAACAATGCAACACTTTTCAGTGTGCCCTCCTTGCACTGTATTTATTGTACGGAGCTCCATGTCGCACGTATTGACAGATACGACAAGAATCCTGACATATCTGTTGGCTCAAAAATGGGGCATTGCTGGAGTGTGTCTGGAAACAGACGCAACTTTAGCAATGCGTCATTTCACTTTGTGAAAAGGCCTGCATCACCCCTTACGCCTGCTTCAAGCAGGCGTAAGGATTTGATGCAGAGAGGCCGTAGAAGTGTCGCAGTGAAATCTCATAGATTTCACTGCAACGCTTCTACGAGCCTTTTCTGAGCCGGAACGCCCACCCTGCATACATTATACCTGTTGAAGGCATAATGTTGCACAGGGGTTTACAAAGTGAGGCATCTGCCTAGATGCTTCACTTTGTAAATATGGCGCAGCGTGGCGCATTTTTTACGTCGCCGCAGTGTTACAAAAAGTGATGCAACTGCAGCATAAGGGTCTCATAAATAAGGCCCTGAGTATTTTCAGAAAGTAAGGTAAAGATTGAGATACTGGTCAACTGTCCCTAGACCAGTCCGAAATACATATACAATATCAGATAGAATGACCTGGTCTATGACGCAATCCATTAATCTATTCAATACAATCCGTCCAAGAATCTTAACGGTAGATCAAATGAAAGAAATAGGGCGATAACACTTAGGGCCCGATTATGAGTCTGCCAGTCTGAGGACTGCCAGACTCGTGGTGGCGCCGCATTTTTTTTTATTGGCACCGCTGTGGTAACACCAAAGGAAATGCCCGCTAATTACAAAAAAAAAAGTCATTATAGGGTGGGTAGTCCTCAAGTGGGTTTGGGGGCAGAGGGGTGGTCCCGCCGCCGCACCATCAAACTCGTAATCTGGCCCTAAGGGTCAGAATAAATGCCTTTTTTAAAAACAGGGACAATCTAGAAGTGGACAGGTCTTTGGGATTTATGGTTTCACAGCTGCAGTCAAGTATAAAGTTAACAAGCTGGTCTAGAGCTCAACAATGGATTTATAAACATATATAGGACCTCAATCTGGACCAGGAACATTATTCTGTGGCAATTCACGGATAGCAGTACAAACTTCCTCAAAGGAGAATATGAGGGAGGCTTTTTAAGTATCAATCTCCGAAAGATCACGATTGGTCGTTGGAAAATTAGGCGCATCAATGATGATCTCGAAATGATTGACTCAGGAGGAATGATAGACAAATCAGGTTTCACGACAGGCTTAAAAAATGGGTGATTAACTATTTCTCAAAACTTAGAGTTGTTGCGTCAACTACTAGCAATTACTAACTCTTCCCAGGCCTCCATCTGTAGGGATCTTGTACGCTCCTCCAAAACACTTTCATAGATTATTTGTTTTAACTGATTTTTTTGCAGGGTTAAAGCAATGACATAGCCGTAAGCCATACATTTTACCGTAAGCCATACATTTTATTGCAGCCCTAGCGGGCAGAGTAACTTGTCATCATCCCACTTCTTGTTACACATTCTCAACTAGCACAAAATAGTCATCCCCCATCCTCCCCTCGCACCCTCCCCCTGAGTCAGATACAGTTTGCATTCAATGTCACCGAATAATGTGGGCTGTCGGTCAACTAGGCTTGTATTTAGCTGAATTTGGCAATGGTCTTGGGGGCAGAGAGGGATGTACTTCTAACTAAAATTCTGATGCAGCCATTGGCAGACTGAGGGGGGTCTGGGCTGGCGAGCCCACTATATAGGGGTCCTGCGAGTCTGGAAATATGAATGCGAGGTATTGGAATCTACTTGTGACCTTCGTCTTGGTTGTGTGGGGAAAACAGTTAAGTAGACAATGCTCCGTCTTGCAGGGTAGCTCCCTAGATATTGTGTGTGCAACCACTGTTGCGACCTCTTCCCAAAGTTAGGCACTCCCAGAGCATGTGTTTCAGCTCCGCCCCAATCTCTCCACAACATGGGCAGGCTGCGTCCTCTGTATGGAAGCATCTGCTTATATGTTCTGGAGTTGGATACACCCTATGAAATGTGAAGTAATTAATCAGTTTGAATCTCGCATGCCTAGAGGCTTTAGGCACTCTAGCTAAGATATTGTCCCAATCTTTCTCCGGAATAGGGGCTCCCAAATCCTCCTCCCATCGAGTCTTTAGCGAACCTGAGGGCAATGGTGTATCATTTCTTATTGCCCTGTAAAGAAGGGAGACTGCCCTTAACGTACCTGCCACTCATATCATGTAATGGCAAGTGTTGTGAAGTTGTGGTTCCAATAGCCTAGCCGCCCTGTGCAGGAGAAAATGAGCTTGGGTAAGTCGAACTCCTTCCTGAAGTCTTCAGAGGGGAGTAGCACTCCATCACAAAATAGATCACCCACCTTTTCAATCCCCAATTCTATCCAGTCTTGTAAACTATCCCAACGCCCTCCATTGGGCAAGTTGTTTAGCATCCGTTGAGAAATGGCTGTGGAATACGGGACCCACATATGCGTTTTCTGCAGGCAACATGCCCAACAGCCCTGTGCTATGTGAAATTCCGGCATGTCTTCATTAGTGGGGCGAGTCTTCCTTTGTAGTGACCCATTAATCGAGGGAGCACTGGGACAAATGGTGTCAATATCCCACCCGGGGAGCGTCTCCCTGCAATCCATTGGGCAAACCACTGAAGTTGGGCCCCTAAGTAATAGGACTCAAGCTCCAGTAGTGCGAGCCTGCCGTTTGCCGATGGGTGCTGTTGTTTAGCCAAGGACACTCGTCTGTGGCCCAAACCCCAAAGGAACGTTGTCAGGATAGAGTTGTGCTCCTTCAAGATTGCCCTGGGGATCCATACTGGGAGCATCGTGAAAAGTATAGTAGCTGGGGGAGAGCCACCAATTTCAAAAGTGCCACTCTACCAGCAATCAACAATGGGAGTGTTTGCCAGAAGTTAGTGCTCGTTTGCAGGGATCTGACAGCATGTCCTACGTTCCTATCCAGCTGGTGTTTCCTATCATGTATTTTCACCCCCAAGTATGGCAAGCAATCAGATTCCCAGCGGAGGTCACCTAAGTCATCTGGCTGTGGAGCTCCAGCCTCCAGGGGAAACAGCAGCGACTTCTGCCAGTTAACTCGCCGGCCCAGCCCTAATACCTCCATTAGATCCCTTGACCCCTCCAGGGCGACCCTCATGTCCCTAAGAAAGAGTATAAGGTCATCCACGTAAAGGACTATTTGATGTAGATGGTCACCGATTTCAAATTCCCAGGTATTTGTTTCCCTCCTATGCCAAGCAAACAAGTGGTTCCATCGCCAGAGCAAGGAGCCGGGTTGACAGCAGACATCCCTATCGGGTCCCTCGTCCTATCCTATAACTCTCCGAAAATTATCTGTCCTGTGAGCACTCTGGCAACCGGGCCTGCATAAAAGAGTTTAGCCCCAAAAGAAATCCCCGCCCCAAGTTCATTCTGTTCAGGATTCCGTAAATGAATTTCCATTCCAGGCTATCAAAGGCCTTCTCAATGTCAATCGAAAAGTCCGCCGCCCTGCCATGGGAATAGGCCTCTGAGTTCAGAATGGCTACTAACTGTCTGATGTTCAGTGCAGTGTTTCTCCTCGGAATGAACCCTGCTTGGTCAGGATGGACCAGTTTAATCATGTGAAGGGGAATTCAGGCCGCTAGGCTTTTGCTAAGTATTTTATAGTCGACGTTGAGCATCGGCAGCGGTTGGAACGACTTACAGTCATGCCCAGGTTTACCTGGTTCCAGTATCGGAACCACTTGTGCCTCCCTCATAGTGTCTGGCAGCAGATGTTGCTTCTCTCTCACTTCCTGAAAAGAGGATCTCTAGCCTCGGGCCCAGGTCATTTGCATATGTCATATAGAATTCAGCAGGACGCTATCTGTCCCCGGTGTTTTCCTGGGTGCTAGTCCCTTTATTGCCCTTCGTATCTCCTGGATCGTTATTGGGCTTCCCAAAACCTTCCACCTCTTCGTTGGAAAGGGCTGTGATTGGCAAAGGTGTCAGATTTGTTTGTAACTTGTCCTCCTCATAGTGAGTAACACTTGTATGTAAGCTAGTGTAGTATTGCAGAAATCTTGCATTGACTTCGTCCTGTCGGTACAGGCGATTGCCTGTGTCCAAGGAGAGCTCAACAGTCCTCGAGCGTCTTCATGCATGGTCAGCCAACCAGGCAAGAAAGGAGCCTGTTGGGGCGTGGCTTGCAGCCGAAGACGATGGCCGCAGCCTAGTGCGGCTCCGGTGCCTAACGCCCGATCCCGCAATCATCCTGACACTGATCCTGGCCGAAACCGGCGAAATATTCTCAGCGCCAACCCCTGAGTGTCTGAGGCACCGGCCGGGCAAGGCACGCGCCTGGCAGCGGACGTAGTGGTGGGGGGCCGCCCGACAACGTGTGTGCGGCCTGCGAGGGAGAGCGGCGCCGGGGCCTCGGGTGGCGGCCGGCCGGCCCTGTTGAGCTTGGATGGGCGTGGCCTAAGCCTATCAGCCTCGGACTTCTGACGCCGGAAGCAAGACTCTGGTGGCTGCCGTGGACGTGAGGTACAGCGCCCTGAAGCTAGGCTCGCTGCGACGCTCTGGGGGACCAGCACATCCCCTCGAAGGGGTCTCCGCATCGTTCGGTGCCGCTTCTGGAGCGGAGGCGGGGCTCTGGCCACGCGGCCGGAGGACTGGTGGTGGTGTCCCGTACGGGAGAAGACAGCGGACGCTGCCGACTGGGAGTGGTGCCTCGGAGCTCCGGGGCGTCACTGCCCCCCCCCCTCTCTCTCGGGGCCGGAGACCTGCCTGGGGCGGACTGCAGTAACTGAGTGCGGGAACGGTAAGCCGACGCATGTGTGTGGCGGCGCCTTCACCGTCGGCGGAAGACCTTGAGGGGTGCTGGGACTTCCCTGGAGCCTCGATGAGCCTCTGCAACGGTATCCTGTGATTGGAGCACGGTGGGCTGGTGTAAGAGGCCTCAATGGTGTGGACTGGGCAGCGAGGGTCCTGGCAGCGGACCGAAACGCAGCGGGAGACCTGCGGTGGGTCTCGATTACTCTGGGATAGCGGCGGGACACCGGTGAAACCGACAGGCCGCATGTGGACGATCCCGTGGCAGGCGGCGGCGACCGCCAGATCACTGCTGCACTCCTCCCCACATTCTCCTGAAGACCCAGACCGACAGGAGTAGATCCCACCTGCACTGGCTAATATGGGAGGTAAGGGGCACCGTGGAGGGCCACACGCCAAACTCGAGAAGTTTGCATACCAGAAAGACCAGGCGGGCTCTCCCCCCCCCCCGACAAACCTAAGGAGATCACCCTCCGGGACGTCATGGCCACGCTTACCCAGATGCAGGTCTCAATAGGGACGATCTCTACAGACATAACGTTGCTGAGAGCCGATTTTGCTAAAATGAATACGAGACTGTCGGAGGTGGAATCGGCTGCGGCGACCCTTACCAGCGATGCGGCGGAAAGTAAAAACAAGATACAGGCGCTGGAACTTGTCCAAAAGCAGCTGTTGGAAAAGCTTGATGACCAGGAAGGCAGGTCCAGAAGGAACAACGTACGCGTCGTGGGAGTGCCGGAGAGCGAACGGGGGCCGGCGTTGGACCTCTTCGTAGAAAAACTTATCACGGACCAGCTGCAGCCACGTGGGCTGTCGAAATTTTTATCCGTGGAAAGAGCGCATCGGGTGCCCGGAGGACGGCCAAAACCAGGGGCTCCCCCGCGCCCGATCCTGGCGCGCATTTTTAATTTCCGGGACAGGGATGCAATCCTGCAGGCGGCGCGTACCGCCCCCCCGTTGAAGGTGGACAATTGCACGGTAACCCTCTATCCGGACTATACCACAGCAGTGATTAAGCAGCGTTGCGACTTCCTGGCAGTCAAGAAGGAGTTGCGCACTCGTGAACTCAAGTATGCGATGCTCTATCCAGCAAAGCTACGGGTGGAAGCGGAGGGACGAACATGGTTCTTCACCACGCCGACGGAGGCCACGGAGTGGCTGGAGGGGTGGCACCCGGCGAGAGATGCAGGCCGCGCGGGGCGTGATCGTCGACAACATTCTGGGTCCCCCGGGACTCTGGAAGACGCTGGCTCGGACGACAGGGAACGCACACCACTGGACTGAAGCAGAAGAGTGAGCAACTGGACTTTGGAGGGTAATGTGGAGTGGAGTATCGAATGGGCCCCCGTGGCCGCAGGGGGCATGGTCACTACAGGGGCGCTGCATGATTGATTGCTGTCCTTAATAACTGGTTTCTCGCACAGACATACATGTGGTGCAGGGAGCGGGCGCCAGGCAGGGAGCAGCTCCTCCCCCGCACGCAAGTACCAAGTTATGGGATCTAAGCACTCTGCTAAGTTGGGGTGGCGGGTAGTTCAAAATCCGCTGGGCAGGGAGGCAGGGAGGGGGGTGAGGGGACGGAGGTGTCATGGAAAAGTTGTTTTATGTTTTGTTATAAGTATTGCAACTACACATTGGCGGTTTATGCAAGCTAGGCCCGTTATAGACCGGGGGATGAGTGTACGGGTTCAGCCACTTTTCTACTACCCTACATGACCGGGAAAAAGCAAAAACCCACCTTGGAGGCAAATACTAGCTCAAATGTGGGGAGTACGCAACCCCCCAGCCCCTTGTTCAGCATACTGTCCTGGAACGTGAATGGATTAGGAGATAAAATCAAACGGGGGCTGGTCCTACAAGACCTCAAGCGCAGGGGGCCAGCAGTGGCACTCCTGCCGGAAACGCACTTGGTGGGCACGACTACGAAGGCACTGGACAGATGGGGGTTTAAAATGGTGGTACACTCGGCATTTACGTCAGGTTCCCGTGGGGTGGGCATATTAGTTAATAAGCGCTTCCCCCTGATCATTGCTGACTCCCGTAGGGAGGACCAGGGTCGCTTTGCGGCACTGACCTGCCAATGGGAAGGGAAAATGTATAACTTAGTGACGGTGTACGTCCCCCCGACGCTCCATCAGGATACTTTCCGGGCGTTGGGAGAGTTCCTGCTGTCGCTACCACACGGGGAGCTAATCATAGGTGGGGACTTTAATGCGACGATGGATCCGTCAATGGATAGGTCGTCCACCAGAGACCACGGTTGTGCTACTCCCAAACTGCGTGAATTTACGGAGGCACTTGGCCTCATAGACACCTGGAGAATTCGCAGTCCGGAGGACAGGCAATACACATTTCACTCGGGGGTCCATGACACTCTCTCTCGCATAGACTACATTTTTGCACCGGTCACAGGGTTGAGGGGAATGACGGAAGTCGCACACTTGCCCAGAGGCATCTCAGACCACTCTCCAGTTCTCATTATATTTTCAACCTTCGCCCCACAGAGACGTAGGGTATTCCCAATTCACCCAGGATATCTCAAAGTACCCAAAATTAGTAAAGCCCTTCTGGTAACAACCAAACAGTATTTCGTAGAAAACAAGGACTCTGTGACAAGCCCGACGACGTTGTGGGAGGCGTACAAAACTGTCCTTCGCGGACAGGCAATCTCGATGGTTGCTGACCACAAGAAGGCCCAACGGCTAGCGGTACTCAAGCTCGAACAGGGGGTGAGTGAGGCAGAGGCCGACCATGCCGCACATGCGGATGACGACACCACACATAGAGTGCTCATGGCGCAGCAAGAATATAAGTCCTATCTTTGGGAGGCGGCACGGGCTAGACATGTCACAACGCAGCATACGATCTACGAACTAGGGGATAAGGCGGGTAGATTGTTAGCCTGGCTTGAGAAAAAGGAACGTGCGGCGAGATGGGTGGCACGGATCCAGTTGGAAACGGGGGATTTCACGTCGGAGCCGCTACAAAAAGATTTACACACCGTAGGCCTCGTCCACCGTCGTGGACAATCTGGCTTTCCTCAGAGACATTGCAATGCCAGTGCTGGCTCCGTCCGAGGTGGCGGCCCTAGAGGCAGACCTGACTGCGGAGGAAATTACACTTGCAATAGCCGCCCTCCGCACTGGGAGGGCACTGGGGCCTAACGGAATCCCGGTGGAATTCTATAAGAAATCCACTACTCACATCGTACCGCACCTTTTGGATATGTATGCGGATAGTCTAAAGAAAGGGATTCTACCCCGGGATCAGAGATTGGCTACCATAGTGGCCATCCCCAAGCCTAACAAACCACCGCACGAGTGCACCTCCTATCGCCCAATCTCCCTGCTGAACGCCGAGGCAAAGATTCTGGCAAAGGTCTTGGCAAAAAGGTTGCAGCCCCACCTTACTGCCGTGATACACCCGGACCAGTCCGGGTTTATGCCTAATCGTAATACCGCCCTGAACATACGGCGGTTGCACGGGGTCCTCGCGCACCGCTCATCGATAGAAGAGGACACGGTCATCCTCTCACTGGACGCTCGGATGGCATTTGACCTGGTGGAGTGGCCGTTCCTCTTTGCCGTTCTTCGCCACTTGGGCTTTGGCCCCAAGCTATGCGCTTGGATCCAGCTTCTATATACCAAGCCGCTGGCACAGGTTGTCGTAAATGGGCATATCTCGGACGCCTTTCCGTTGGGGCGGGGGACGCGACAGGGCTGCCCCCTTTCCCCGCTCCTATTTGCTCTGGCATTGGAGCCGCTCGCGGCCTGGGTGCGGCAGGACCCGGTGATCCGTGGCTTAAAGTGGACAATGGGATGGGAGGACCGCATCTCTCTGTATGCGGATGACGTCCTGCTGTACTTAGCCTCGCCGGTGCGCTCGATACATTGTCTTCTGGACATCTTTGCGTCGTACGGGAGGGTGTCCGGCTATAAGATAAACTGGGAAAAATCCTATCTGTATCTGCTTCGGGGCGCCCTGCCGCGGCTCCCGAGGGGGTGTGAAATTCGAGTGGTAGAAGACGGATTCAAATACTTAGGAATATATGTGACAGCAGACAGAACGAAATTTGTTGCCGAAAACCTGGCAAAACCCCTGATTCGGTTTCGTAGGGACGTCAAACACTGGCGTTCTCTACCCCTGACACTACTGGGAAGGGCCGCCCTCTTTAAAATCATGGCACTCCCTAGATTTCTCTACCTGCTTCAGAACACACCCTTCCCGGTCGCATCTACATACTTTACCGCCATAAACGCAGAGGTGACTAGTCTACTGTGGGAAGACAAGGCGCCACGGATAGCGCTCCATAAGCTGACCAGAGGCTGGTACGACGGGGGTATCGCCTTCCCTAATATAAAGATATACTATTGGGCATCTCAGCTTATGGTAATAAATCAGTGGCTTCATGTGCCAGGGGATGACCCGGCGTACCGTATGGACTGACAACTGCTGGGGACCGGGGGGGGTTATGGGAGCGCTCTATAATCACACGAGGAGCCGCTGCCTCACGGCACATACTCTGCAGATATGGTTTGAGGCGCAACGTGCTCTTGGTTGGGATGGGAAGATAACCCAGGCCACGCCACTGTGGGAGGCGAGTTGGGGGTGGTGCGCACTACAAAGGGGTTTCTACAATGGGATCTGATTGGCATATCAAGGGTCGGCGATCTCTGGAAAAAAGGTGACACTGTCACATTTGCCCAACTACAAGCGGACTACGACCTGGCAGAGACTGAATGATTCCGATACCTGCAAATCCGACACGCACTCCGGGCGGTGGTCCCGCCCTGGACTCGGCTGGCACAGAGACGTTTTAATGCATGGGCAAAGTGGGCTCTGGCCCAGGGCCCCAGCCTTTCAGGGGGCCCCCTGACAAAGTCAGCTCCGTTCTCCAGAGTTTTTCCCTAATGACCTTGATTATTTCTTAAACGGATTGTTTTAAATACAGTTTTCCTTTAATTTATGTTTTATGTGGCTGATGTGTGATAGTCTAGTACAGCCATTTTGCTTAGAAATGTTGTGTTTATGTTTCATGCAGTATACAGAAAAAAAGTTTCTTTTAGATCAAAACAAGGCCTAACACATAAGAAATGGGAGGGCGTCACAGAGATTATTTGCAGTAATATTGGTGTGCTGCTGCTGTGTTACAATATTGAAATCACATATACCTATCCCTGAATATTAGATGTAAACACATTTAGGGCCTTATTTATGAGAAGTGATGCCTCGCTGTGTGAAAACAGGGATGCGCCACTTCTTAGTGCACCCTCCTTGCAACGTGACGGATGCGTCATATTTACTGTATGTCGCATCATGTCGCAAGGAGTTACAGATACGTCAGTATTTCTGGCGTATCTGTAGGCGCAAAAGTGATTCATTGCTGGGGTGTGTCTGAAAATAGATGCAAGTCCAGCAATGTGTCTTTTCTCATGGGGCAAGCCCCATGTGAAAGGGCCTGCATCAGTCTTACGCCTGCTGTGAGGCAGGTGTAAGATATTGACGCAATGACCTCCTAGAAGTGGCGCACTGAGTTCTCATAGATTTCAATGTGCCACTTCTACGAGGCTTTTTGCGGGGTAACACCCACCCTGCATACATTATACCTGGCACAGGTATAATGTGGTGCAGGGCTTTACAAAGTGACGCATCTGCCTAGATGGGTCACTTTGTAACTAGGGCGCAACATGGCACATTTTTAGGTCTCGCCTGACCCAGCGCATGCGCTGGTCTGGCGAGACATTTTGTGAGGGCTCCAAAAAGTGCTACCAGGCCAGCCTAGAGCTACAGTGCATGTGCGCGGGCGCGCGCGTCGCGCTTTACCGAGATTACTTTCACTTTCGCGGCCGCACAGCCGCTTTGATGTTTGATCGCGATCGCGATCACCTTCGCGGCCGCTTTGATGTTCTCCGTGAGGCTTCAATAGATTGCAGCAGTTAAAACAAGCATTGGCATAGCTAATAGGTCTCGCTTTTGGGACCTTATAATTGTTTAGTTATGCAACTGTTGCATGGCTAAACACTTATAAGGACCCAAAAGCGAGACCTATTGGCTAAGCCAATGCTTGTTTTCGCTGCCGGTGCGTCACAAAAAGTGACGCACCGGCGACATAAAAGTGAAACAAGGCCTGATAAATAAGGCCCTTAGAATTTGGACGAGTGTTCCTTTGCACTGTCAGGGACCTAATGAAATTAAATGAAATAATGTATTTAATAAAGCGCGCAGCCACTCAGACTAGAGTGTCTTGGCACATGACAGCGGGAGGAAAACGTGCGTAAAAGACCCATCAGTTATTAAAAAGCCAGGTTTTTAAGTTCTTCCTGAAAGAGAGTAGGTCTGTGGTTAGTCTCTGAGACTCAGGGAGTCTATTCCACAATTTTGCACCTAGAAAGCAGAGGGATCTGCCTCCAGTGCGGGCAAGGCATATTTTAGGCACGATGGCCAGGTAGGCATTGGAAGATCTTAGGGGTCTAGATGTTGTGCAGTGATTAACTCGCTTATTTAGGTAGCCAGCTCCTAAGCTGTGGAAAGCTTTAAAGAAGATGGTCATCGCTTTGAAGTTGATCCGTTCTTTTATGCGGAGCCAGTGTAGAGACTTAAGAATAGGGTTCATACTAGATCTGGGTTTAGGTCTTAGGATGGCTCTGGTCACGTTTTGTACTACTTGTAGGCGCTGGATAGGGACTTTAGGAAGACCGAGGTACAAGCTGTTGACATAGTCAAGCTTTGATGTCACCAGAGCCTGCACCACGATCTTTCTACTTTCATGCGGTAACAGTGGCAGGAATTTTATTAGCATCCGGAGTATGCCAAAGCAAGCTTCAGTTAGATTTTGGATTGGAAAGCGCATGGAGAGTGTCTTGTCTATGACAATTCCTACGTTTTTGACTTTCTCCTTTTCCGGGGGGGGGGGGGGGGAGGGGGGCAGCAGATCTTTTGGCCACCAAGAGCTCCAGTCAGGCATTTCTGGATTACTTCAGTTTTGTCAGGATTGCACTTCAGCTGATTGATCTTAAGCCAGTTAAAGACCTTTGTGAGGCAAGACCTAATCATTGCACTGTCAAAGTCGGTTCCTTTTTCACATGTAAAAATCAGCTGTCATCAGTATAGGAACCAATTTTGACGCTCTCTTCCTCTACCAGAAATGAAAGGAGGGATAGATATATATTAAAAAGGGTAGGACTGAGTATGGAGCCCTGAGTGACACCTACATTCATGGCCGGAACCGGGGATGAGAAAGGTGGGAGCCAGATGTCCTGAGATCTATTTGCCAAGAAGGATGACATCCATGTTAAGGCGCCCTCCCAGGTTGATGTTAGCAAGTCTCTCCAGGAGCCTCTCATGTGGGACCGTATCGAAGGCCGCCGACAGATCGAGCACTATCAGAACAGCCTTGCCTACCTGGTCCAGCTTACCCTTGAGAAATTCAATCACATCCAGGAGAGCGGACTCCGTACTGTAGTTAGCCCTAAAACCGGATTGGGACTCATGAAGGAGCTTCCCATCATCAATGTGTTTTTGGAGGGCCTTGTTTACATGCTTTTCTAAAACTTTGGAGAGGGCAGGAAGATTGGCCTGTAGTTGGCAGGGTCCGTCAGTTTGGCGTTAGCCTTTTTTATCAGTGGAAGAATATCAGCATTCTTCCATAATTTCGGCATGTTGCCTGAGGAGAGGGAAGCATTAAAGAGCTGGTTTACCGTGGGGTTTATGGTGGGAGCTAATAGGTTCAGGATATTCGCTGGACATGGGTCGGTAGGAGAGCCAGACTTAATAGTTTGGAGAAGGGTCAGGGACTCTTCAAGCTAAAACTCAGGGGAAACTAGTAAAGATGGAGGACCAAGAGGTGAAATTTGCTATCGGAACTAAGGTAGAAGGTCAGTTCTTCCTCTGAAATGTTACTGAAGGCTTGTTGGATCACGGAGATCCTTTTGTGGAAGAATTGAGCTATTTGCTTAGACCATTCTTCCGTACATAGCCCTTCCTTTGTGCCTGCTTTCGGGACGGTAAAGGATTTAACTATGCTAAAGATTTCCTTACTCTTATTTTGGGCATTTTCTATTTTGGTTTTAAAGAAGTTTTTCTTGGTTGCCTTCACAAAAATGTAATGAGCTTTTAAGGTGTCTTTATACACCTTCCTGTCCTCAGGTAGATAGGAGTTACGCCATTTCCGTTCCATTTTTCTACAATTTCTTTTGCTAGATCTGAGGGAACCGTTAAACCATGAAGCTGGTGAGGCCGACCTCTTTAAGGAGCGGGAAACAACCGGTACCACTGTACCAATGTTGGTAAGGAGCCATGAATCTATTGAGAGGGTGTCCGAGTCGGGGCAGCCAGACAGCTTCGGTGAGGAACAACCGAGGGCATCTGCTAACATCGGGATGGATATTTTATGGAACGTCCTGTAATTAGGGACCCTCTGCCCTGTGTTAGCCCGAGGGGCTGTGGCAGAGTTGGGAATGACACATTTTAATAGGAGGTGGTCATACCAGGTAATGGGAAGAGGTAGGCTTGCTTATATGTCAAAGTTGTGAAAGATTTGGTCTAGGGTATGGCCCTTCTCATGGGTGGCCGAAGAAATAGATGGAAACATGTTGCAGGCCTGCAGCGTCCCAAACAAGGAAATAGTTTGAGGGTCTTTTCCATTGTCCATATACATAATTAAATCTCCCAGAATAAGGCAGTTGTTGTATTTTAAGGCCAGGGAGGTGGTGGCTGTATTAAGTGTAGTAATAACATTTCCAATTGCACCGAGAGGTCTATAAATCATAAAAACAGCTATGCTATGATGGTGGGATAAGGTACAGCAGAAGCCTATGGACTCTGCACCCTCGATGTTTTCCATTGGTATGGGAGAGCAGTTTAGTTTTTAATTGTAAATTATGGTGACACCGGCAGCCTTCCAACTATGTCGGTCTCTCCTAAGGGTTATATAACCCGTAGGGATGGCCAAAGTGATAGTAGGGTTGGAGGCTACAGACAGCCAGGTCTCAGTGAGAAATAAAAGATCAGGCTGTTCGTCTAAAAGTAGGTCATAAATGTGTGGTTCATACATTTGCATAGAACGACAATTTAAAAGGGTGGCCTTTAAGTCCTCTGTTTTCTTATTGTTTTTACAGTTATTGTTGCATGGGAGGATCTTGGGTGCGAGTTTCCTGGGCTGGAGGAGAGACCAGTTGCACTTATTAAATCGAAAGTCTACCTCCAAGCTCGGATCAGCGGCTGTACACTGACATAATGGTAGCCACCTAAGGCTAAGCGGTTTTTCCCTATTGTAATGTAGTGGAAGAAACTCACCGGAGGGGAACTGGGCAGCATGGCCAGAGCCAGACGCCTCCGGGATGCTGAAGGGCGCAGAGGGCCTTGCCTTTGGCACATTAGCGGCGCGCCGAAGGCACGCGTCCATTTGCATCGGGAATATATAGGCTAATGCCTTTGATGAAACTGGACCGCTAACGCAGCTGAGGAAGCGGAATCTACGGGGGCGGAAGGGAGGAGCCCGATAGTAGCCCCAGCCCTCCGCACAATCGGCGTATCAGCCACGGCGAACCAGGACTGGAGAAAAAGTGAGATGCGAATCGGAGCAGCTAAGGAGGTGCAGACAAGCAGAATCAAGTAAAGTGCAAGTGCGCGTAGGTAGAGGAAATTGTTAAAAAGCACAGAGTAATTCAGCCACAATATACAATTTAAAAAGTATTAAAAACCTAGTAGCAAGGCAGGAAACACTAAATACTACTGCTGTCAGCTGCAAGCGTCTGTTTGCATCAGGAATATATAGGCTAATGCCTATGTTGCAAACTGGATCGCTAATGCAGCTGAGGAAGCGAAAACTGCGTGGGAAACAGGGGCTCAAATTGGATCATAAATTCAAAGCTGTTCTGAACAGGGGCCCCCAAAATATGTTTGGCCCAGGGCCCCCAAAATCCTTAAGATGTCCCTGGGCTGGCCGAGTCCTCGCCGTTGGAAGACAGACTCCTTGCGGAGCATTTGACTAAGAGAGCGACGTCCCTGACATACCGGAAGGTGATAAACAACCAGCCGGACCCATTTTCAGCCCTTAAGGCTAAATGGGAGACAGAGCTGGGGGAATTTGACGAGACGGACTGGCAGGCGGCGCTTTCCTCCCCCAAGGAGGTGGGGATATTGCCCAAATTGAAGCTCGTACAATTAAAAATTCTACACCGCACGTACTACACCTGCACACTCTTATATAAACTTAAACGGGCCGACTCCCCGCTATGTCTCAGGCAGTGTGGTATGGACGGTAGTCTTTTCCATACCCTCTGGGAGTGCCCCGTAATTGCCCAATACTGGAAGGCGATAATGCGCACACTCTCCCAGGTGACAAAAGTTCCGACGCTTCCGGAACCAAGGAGGTGCCTCCTCAATGTATGGGAGCCTACAGACCTTAGCCGCGTGGCGCAACTCTGGGTGACACTGGGACTCCTGTTGGCGAAGCGCAATATAGCCCAAAGATCGGGTTCTAGGCAGACCCCTACCCTCGCCCAATGGTGCAGAGACATGGACACCACAATGATTGTCGAAAAAACAGTATACATTCACAGAGGTTGCGCCAAAAAGTGGACCCAGGTATGGGGAGGGTGGAATGCATACAGAGGGAACATATGTGAACCCCCGCGTGAAACCTCAGAATCGGAATTGAGTGACTGAGACTATATGGCTTATCCATCACTTGATTATAAATGGCTATGTTACTACCTGATGCCACTAATGTACCAATGTTTTGTGAAGGTGTTCTCTGAATCTCGGTACACGATCAAACGGTTGCAACGCTGATGTACACAATGCCAATGTACGTTGTTTTGTGTTTGAATTTGTTAATAAAAATATTTTCAAAAAGAAAGGAGCCTGTGCGATCATGCTCCGCATGAGCCCTCACCATGTATGGCTTATAGTCCTAGCTACTCAGCCATTCGGTCACTTCTGCCACCGTCTCCCTAGTGTCTACTAACATCTGGTGAGACTCTGGATGGCCCGGCTTGGCTTTCTCTGCCTCTGGCAGGGTTTCCTCGGCCTGTGTGATTTCTCGAAGGAGCAGGCTTTGGATTCCAGCAGATTCTGTAATAAAATGCCCTCAAAAGACAGCTTTAAAAGTGTCCCATTCTATCAACATCGAGGAAGCTGATCCTTTGTTGTCCATGAAATATTGTCTCATACTCTCCCGAAACACCTGATCCTCCAGGGCCTCCGTTTTTAGTCAACAGGAGGAGATGCAGGGATGCAGGCATTCCCATTGCAGCTAAATCAGCACAGCATTATGATCCGAGACAGTTCAGGCTTGATACTACACATCTCTTACCTGCCCATGCGTTTCAGGAGTACAGAGAAATGTATCCAGCCTGACATGAAGCTCATGTAGGTTAGAAAGGAAAGAATAGTCTCTCTGGAGCAGGTATAGTTGGAGCCAGGTGTCAAGTAGTCTCCATCTACTCTGCCAGGTGTGATGGAAAGGAACTCCCGCCTGGATCCAGATCAGTGTTCCCCATGAAAAGGCAGAGTATGTAGTAAAGTAAACCTGAACCCTCCAGTGTTTGCGTAATGCTGCCTCCTCTTTAGCCACCAGGTTCGTCTCCTGCAGCAGGGAGATGTGTATCCCTCTGCGATTCAGGTAAGAGGACACCTTATAGAGTTTTTTAATGGAGTGCATCCCTCTAACATTCCAAGTTAATAAGTTCAAAGGCGTAGTCATGATATTGTACACCAGTCACCCCTCTGCCATCCAGGACTAATTGCAGTTGATACAAAGCACCAAAACAATCTGCCTTTGCCCGCCCCAGAGAAAGATTCCAGTAGTATAGACTCTCATTACCACAGATAAAAAACCTAAAATGCATACCCCAACTCCCTCACCCCAGGACAAACAGGCAACATCCACTCAGCCAAACAAGCAAACAGGCGTACAACTAGCACTTGCAGGGGGACTCACGGGTAACATCAGAGTAAAGACTCAAGGGTAGGGTAATCTAAGTAGCATTGTGCAGCCTTCTCGGGTCCCCCCTCCACATAACATACTTCTCGCAAGACATCAAGCATCGACCTGAGTCGCCTCTCATGCTTTCTGCCTCAATATATGTAGGGTTCAAGTAAAGCATCAATCATTTATTATTAGGCATGGACAATATCAAATGACAGTCTCTAAATAATCTCATCAGCCATGCCAGGGGCCACTCTGGGTATTTCAGAGTCTGTGGCACTGCCAGAGATATGTCCACCCTCCAAGTCCAGACTCTGCAGGTCCTCATCGTCAACATCAGCCGTCTTTGATTGGGGGCTTCCCCCTGCTGCTCAAGCACACCACCACCTCCACCACTCGTATCCTGCTGCACTTCGTCCCTGGCGGGGCCGCCACCCAGCATTCACCGGGCTGTCGTCATGCTCTAGCCACCCTGCAGCAGGGTCTCCGGTGTCTCTCACCTAAGTCCCTATGCAGTTGTTCCTCTATACATTCCCACACCTCCCAGGGAGACTGGAATAATAAGTTGCTTCCATCTGTCACCACTCTAAGCCTATCCGGAAACAACATCGCGTATGGTATTTTCATTTGGCGAAGACGAGCCTTGCTCTCCTAAAACATGGTTTGACACCTCTGCACTTCTCTGGAGAAGTCAGGAATAATTTGGATTTCACTGTTTTCAATCTGTAGCTTTTCCAGCCCTTGAGCTTGTTGGAGTATAAAGTCCAGATCTTTATATCACATTTAATCTGGCCACCACCTCCTGTCGTGGCAGAGACCCCAGAGGCAGGGTGCGGTCCGACACGCTATGCACTCTCTTGTGGGCAAAGAACTGGGACAGTGCCACCTGGGCGACTTTGTAACAAACCCACTTCTCTAGGTAGTCCACCATATTCCTCCCCTCCATTTTCTCTGGAAGCCCTACGATTCGTATGTTTTTCCGGCGTGATCAGTTTTCTGCATCTTCAGCTCGTGGCTCAAGCAGTTTAATTCTTTCTTCCTCATCTGTCAGTCGGTCGCTCACAGCTGTCAGCTCTGGCAATTTCTCCGCCACTGTTTGCTCTGCTGAGGTGACTCGTTCTGCCAGCCAGCGATGATACGCTCGCAGAATACCCATATCCGCCACCAATGAGTCAATTTTAGCTTCCAGTACCTCCCTAGAGTTGGTGATTGCATGCATAATGTCTTGTAGGGAAGGTCCATTCTGGGGTCCAGGCTGCGCCTGGCGATCTCCTCTTTCTTCCTGGAAGTCTGCTACTTCATCTCCCGTGGTGTTCCCCATCTCGGAGTCCTGCCACCTGGTCATCTTCACCATACTTGCCTCCAGCAGTCAGGAGCCGTACTCCTCACGGTCGTAGAGCAGGGGTCGGGCTTGCCTGGGGCAGGGTCAAACGCCCAAGGCCCACAGGTGCCTTCTCTGTCAAAGCACTCTCAGGCCTCCAATCTTCCCAGCTCGCCGGCGACACGTCCTCTCCAAGCTCAGTGAGCACTGCGCAGGTCACCAGGCTCATCGGCTCCCCTAATGAGTCGGGTCTATTGGAACGTCCATCTTCCCTGGGGAAACCAACTCGCAAGCAGCCCTATCCGGTCAGTATCTCGCCACTTCTCCGGCCATCTCGTCGCTCTACTACCAGGCTGGTATCCATGCACAGACCAGAAGCCCCTTCAAAGGTCTCTCACTCGCCCCTCTCCTCTCCTGGGAAGCCACGCCACTCCTCCCAGCTACGGACCCTCTTTGTGGTAATGGCTGTACCCCAAAGCGTGTCTGGCTGCAGCACAACTTCCATGGGGCAGAGTTCCAGAGCCCTTGGGTGCCTCCAGTTTACTACCACTACTCCCATGAGGCGCTGCTTCTTGAGGCCGCCTAATGGACCGCAGTGGCAGGAAGAGGGCAGAAGCAGAGGGGGTCCTAATGCGACATTCCCCCACTCTGGGTCCAAGTCGGTGCCTCCTCAGCAGGGGGGGAGGCCTGCAATGGCTTATCAGTCACTGCCGAGGCTGGGGCCTGTGAACTCCCTCCACTTACTGTCCGCTGAGGCCTGTCCACACTGGCACCGCACAGGCAGCTTCAGGCCCGGGTGAGCACACTTCAAGCCTTGTCACTCCCAGGCTGGCCTCTCACTCTCCACGTGGGCCGCCAACCCCAGACCTCTCTGTATTGCAATGCAGCTGGAGTCTGCTGCCACTCCCGGCAGTCAGGCAACCCCATGCCGCAAGGCCCAAGCCTAGGGGGCACCCAGACAATTCCACAATTGTCGTCAGCCAGGCGGCCGCAAAGTCAATCACCAGTGCGGAGGACGCTCGTGCATGGCCCTATGGGCCGCCCGCCATCATCATCTCCTCACTGCGATTCTCAAGTGCTGGGGAGCCCCAGCAGGATCAGTACTCTGCCGGGGGCAGAAGCCCTCCACAACCGAGAGGGAATCCCTCGTCCCTCGGTGGTCGCCCAGGTTTGACCCAGGGCTACCGGTCCGCCTGGTTCCGCTGATCCGCTCCAGTTTTGGGGGTGGCTGCAGTCCGGTCTATGTGAGGGGGGGTTTCTCACTCCTCTCTGCAATTCTCCCTTGCACAAGAAGCAGCAGGGCCATGCCCAGCTGCCTCCTTACCACCGTCAGTGTAAGCGGCCCAGGGTCCCAGCCGTGGCCGCCTCATAGGAGCATAAAGGGCAACTCTTTATTCTATATTGTAGCCGCACATCGACCTGCACAGTGGTTTCAGGGTTCTGTGGGGTGCTTGCTTCTGTGTCTGGCCAGCGCTGGCTTTTAGGTCTGCATTTTATTCAGGATGGTGCCAGATGGGGGTTCTTTCCCCGTAGGCATGTGGAGCTTTGCTTCCTACTCCATTGGCACTTAGCCACGTCCCCCAAAACACTTTTAGAGATGATATGACAGGAGGTAACCAGCTTACAGTCCCTGGGAACAGCTTTCACAGCCTTCATCAAGGCATGATGAGCCCTAGAACACTTGGAGTCAAACCACTTAATAGATTTGGATCTAGAGCAATTACTGCTACATGTTAACAGTGAATCAATATTGCAAGTAATGTCATTGAAAGAATTGACAATAATGTTATTAGGAGTATTGGACTTTAAACACAGATCAAACTGAGTACAACACAATATAAATAAATCTCGATAAAACACTTTAGGAAGCACAGTACACCATTTAAGACGCTGCCCCTGTGGATAGGTGTCCCAGTATTCAATGCCAGATGCATAGATCTATCATTACTAGGAGCCTATTGAAAAGAGGCAATTAAGGGGTTGTGGTCACTCAAAGAGCTCCAAATGACCTCAAAATGTATTAATAGGTCAAGTAGAGATGGAGAAATAGAAAAATAATCAATCACAGTGTTAGCGCCTCTGCCAGTAAATTTTCCTCTAGTCACATTTCTGTTGCATGTGCAAGAATTTGTCTTCGCTAGTAAGAATAACATCTTTATTTTAGGAGCCAGACATATAGGGAGCAAAGGATGCTTTTGAACAAGCGGCACTGATAAAGTAGGGGGATGATTTTGTGGCAGGAAAAGGCCTGGGAACCAAGGTCATCGAGCAAGAGCTTGGTTATACTATTGCTTCATGGAAAATTACCTACAAGGAGGTGCCTAATTAGATAAGGTGGTCATGTGATCTATTTGGGGGTAGAAACCAAGCTTAGAGAATGGGTTGCAAGATCAGGAGAAACAGTAGAAACTAAATTGAATTCCGCAAGAATTTGATTCATGAAGTCTCCTGATGGGGTATGTGAAAAATGAAAAGACTCTGAAAAGGAATAAACCATATCACTCGAGAGAGTAAGACACCTTTAGCTACAAGGGTGCAAGTTGAATTCACCTGCCAAAATGATAAAACAATTCTCCTGAGGGAGCCGAGTTCCACGTTCTATGACTTACTCTGGAACCTGAGGCCGACGATCTTTGTTACCTGCTTTGTAAGCGTAGAGGGGAGAGAAAATCATTTGCTAGTTATACATTACTATTGTGCATGAAGCTAAAGGAACACAGACTCCTGATCCAAACTTTTAATATATTTATTATAACGCCAACAAAAGATGAACATACAAACACCTCAAAACTAGTGTGCAACAATACATGGGCACTAATATAAAACCAAACCTACGAGTAAAGTTCAGGCGGTGCAATATGCACTAAATAACCAATTCAAGAATCAGGACACAAATGATTATAGAGACTACATCAAGAGCCTTCTTCATTTGGGATTCATAAACAAAAGGCATTAATCTATCCCTTCACTACTTCTACTTTGACATCCCTACTTAACTTATTTCCCCAGGCAAGTCCCCAGAAAGGTGTCAGCGCGTGAAGACTTCCTAAGACGTGCACTCACGTTAAATGGGTTTAGTAGCATGAAGCTACAGAGCACGTTCTAAGATGCTCTCTAGGTAAGGCAGAAGATTCCATACTCTGTCCCTAATCTCAATACAGAAATCGAAAATCACACCCCCAAATAGATCACATGACCACCTCATCTAACTAGGCACCTACTTGTAGGTAATTTTCAATGAAGCAATAGTATAACCAGGTTCTTGCTCGATGACCTTGGTTCCCAGGCCTTTTCCTGCCACAAAATCATCCTCCTACTTTATCAGCGCTGCTTGTTCAAAAGCATCCTTTGCTCCCTGTAAGTCTGGCTCCTAAAACAATGACATTATTCTTACTAATGGGGACAAATCCTTGCACCTGCAACAGAAATGTGAATAGAGGAAAATTCCACAAGCACATGAATTCTTATTAATAAGCTTCAACAAAAGAGCAAACAGGGAGAGAAGAAAGTTAGGCCTACCAATTCAGCTAACGTAAGAATAATATTTATGATTAAACACATGCATATTTGAACCAGTAATATCCATATATTATATGAGCATTAATATCGAAAACGTTCATTAGTCATGAATATACTTTTACACAATTATGTTTCATCAAAACACGTAAAATGACTGTTATTGCTTTGGTTACATGAAATAAAATGTCTAACACCTCACTTACACATTAATACAATTCACGTTCTAATAACCTAATGTAAATACAACAGATTATATGTGGATCCGAACTAACTGTTATTATAAAGCACCCCTACAAATGGAAGAACGAAATTGTGCTCTATCACTCTCGACAAGATTTTTTCAGGGAATGTAAAAAGTTTTTTTGAGTTTCGGCTTGGTTCGAAAAGCCAGACAAAGAAGAGGCATTATAAAAGTTGACTATTAATAGGCTAGACAAGTTAGTGAATTTCAGCAAAATAGCTGCCAAATGAGTCGAACCAGTCAAAATCAAAGATCTTGTTCACACTCATTTTAATGAAACCAAGATACGAAGCCCGCCTCTTGCCCTCCAATGACTCGAGTGAATAGCGGGTACAGAAAAAGAAAGAAAACCATTTCAACAAAGATCCGAAGTAGTATCGATTGTCTACTGCAAGTACACACTATACAATTTAGATAAAATATCGAAAAAGGCCTTGTTTTCCAATGTGTTTGCAGTACCTGCAACGTTCCGGCTAAGTATCATTAAGGTATCAGAATTACCAGAGCTCTGTCGAGGATCACCAGGATTGGAGGGCAAACTCTTAGCAGCCAAACTGGGTAGTAAATTATTGCTACCAAGAGAGCTAAAAGGCGTAAAACGATTAAAGGTATGAACATTTCCATCAGACAAAGACCGTGCAAAGGCAGCTGACGGAGCAACAGCGAGGTTGGCTGATTTAACACCGTACCCCTCCTGCCAGGGGGAGGAGGTTTATAAAATAAAAGCCAAGAAAACACAGTAATACCAGTATATTTCTCACTACTAGGGGACAAATTACATATTAGGAAGCCAGCACAGATTGTCAAAATTCCCAACTATGCAATCGCCCACTAGGGCCTTGGGTTGAGGCACTACCCATGAAGATGGTCAAAATTTTCAACTGCATTGTGGGCCAACTGTGGAACATGCACCAGAACAATCACATATGGTGTAGTGGCGGGTGGAAAACTGAGGGGCACACCAGATGAACAATATTGATTATCAGCTGTAGGGGGCAATTTGCATGACTTCCATAAGTTTGGGTCAACAAGTGTTGGAGCAAACTGACTGCCCCTTACAGAAGTAGATCCCAAGGTGCCAGGGCATGCAGATAACCTACTGGCCATGGTAAAAAGAATTGTGTTTAACAAAGGAAGACCCAGGCTGAAAGGATGTGCCTTGCCCCACAATTAAAGTGGCAGTGGAGCCAGAGTTGATCATCTTCAGAGTAGAATGAGTGGTTAGGGCACCCGCCTCGGCGAGACATATAAGAAGAAGCGACAAGTTGATCCCCCAGCTTGTTTAAAATTCATTCCATTTTAGTAAGTCTACGCTCACAAGATGAAAAAGTAGAGGCAATCAAGGCTTCAGAAATGATAGGATGGATCTCACTAACGTCAGAGTAACAGTCCTGCAGACATGGAGAAGGAACTCCAATGTTAGAAACATGCACCTGGGTGACTGACTCATTGCTAACTACTGTCTGTGATTGGGCCAAAGACCCTAGACCATGCTCCACCTCAATGGCACGGATTCTGTATGGTTATAGCCCACACTGCTAAAATGAGAAATGTCATAATGTTAGCCCCAGTGCGTGGGAGTTTAACATTGCCCAATGCAGAACTGGGTTTGTGCTTACCCATGAAAAATCAGGATAACATCCGAAGACAAACAAGAGAAATAATTAAACCACACAGCCAAGAGGGAGGGCCTGGTCCCAATAGGGTGCAGATGGGCCCGCTTTTGGCCCAGTATACGCCTGGGCATGCCCGGCGGATAATACAGAGCACTTATATGCGCTGCGTTTGGCGTGTGCATGGCCCCTGATCAAGAAGAACAGCAATGGATGCTGGGGGATGAAGTCCCACCCCAGCCAGGTAAGTTCAAAGCTCCTGCGCAGAGGAGAATCCAGAGCACTTTAATGTGCTGTGTTTGGCGTAAGGGCGGCTTCTCAGCAAGAAGAACAGCAATGGACATTAGGGGCCTAAGTCCCATCCCAGCCAGGGAAGCACCACGGGGAAGGCAGAACACTTATATGCGCTGTGTTCAGTGTGCTTTCAAAAGACACACAGATTATAAATGTAATGCAGAGCAAATCAAACATTCACCCCAGTCAAGAGATCTGGGTTAAATCCATCATTCTTTTTCTCACCATGCCACCCCAGTTTAGACTCAGCCATATGCAAATCAGTCTTGACCCTGTGCCTCATGGGAACAGTCCAACCCGAACTGCCATGCCACATTCTCCCTGGACCTGAAACACGCATCCTGGGACCGGTTTCAGGGCATCACTCCTCATCAGCCAGGCTAGCTTGAATCCAGTGGCACAGTGAGCCTGGGCAGGGCCGGACTGACTACCAGGCGTTTTGGAATGCTGCTGAGCTGGGGGCTGATTTCGTTGATGGGGACCTGCGTGTACTGAACGAAATTCGTTTTACTTTAGTTATTTCGAAGTACACGCAGGTCTCCATGAATGAAATCAGCCCCCACCGCAGTGAAATCAGCCCCCTGCTCGGCAGAATTCCAAAACGCCCGGTAGTCAGTCCGGCCCTGAGCCTGGGACCCACGTCTTGGCATACCCTGCGCACATAGGGCGAGAAAGCAAAAGACACACAGATAATGGACAGAATGCAGAGCAAATCAAACATTCACCCCAGTCAAGAGATCTGAGTTAAATCCATTGTTCTTTTGCTATGGGGCAAGGCGTGTATACGGCCACTTCGCGTTTAGCCAGAAACAATAGCATTATGGTCAGTTGTCTGGCCTCGGACAGAGGTAGAGGGACCTCTTTTACGTAGCCCAGAAGGACAACCTGGGGCGTCCGCTGTGGGCAATGACCGTAATCAGGGCAACAATTTTATAAACATCCATCCAAAATGCAATTTTTGCAGGGCAATTCCAGGCGAGGAGTAAAAAGGTGGCTGTAGGTGCTGTACATCTCAGACATCGCACATCTTCTGCGAGTCCTATACTAAGTAGTTGGTCAGGTGTATGGTACATTAGTTCAGTGTACAATTTAATTGAAACGTTGTCATATCCGAGAAAGATATGTGACTTTTGGGATCTAAAATACATCAGATTTCTTGCTACTTTCTTCTTGTTTTTGTCTTGGAAGGCAAGCAGCCTTCTGAATTTGTTTCCCTCTTCATGAACCTGCTGCCTTTGTTGAGATGCCTGCATAATTTGTTCTTCATCAAATAATATTGTCAGTTTAGATCATGTTCTCTCCACTATTGAAACCGTCTCCTGCATCCTTCAACTGAATCATCGGATCTGATGTTCATGTTTCTCAAAGGCATTTCCAAAAGGCAAATGCCATGAAGTACATCTTTAAAACAATCTCAATCCACAGGTAAGATTGTACTATCTGTGATTGTCTCGAAGTAGGTTTCTATACATTGCTGTATTTGATCCCTAAAGGCGTCTTGCTGTACAAGAGGGCTGTCAAATCTCCATCAGGGGATTTTCCTCACAGAAACACTAAACCTGATTTCTACTGACAATGATCAGAAAATACAGGAGGCTTACTATCAGCTGGGTTCATCCCTAATCCCTTTGTGACCACAAATGTCAGGCCTAGACTGTCCTGTGCTTGCCACTCCTGTAACTATATTGGCGCTTTAAAGGATGTTTCCCTTGCTATACAGCAACTAGTTTATAACCTCTCATTAGTTCACCTAGTTAGATCAAAACCAATTTTCTAGAAGTTCTATTCCAAATGCGGCACCTAGCTGAGTCTAGGTCTGTTAAGATGACAAAGTCATTCCCAAAAATAATATTTGAAGGGTAAGAGGTAAGAGGTAAGAGTAACTTTTAGCTGAATCAAGGATTGAGGATCAGTGGACTCTGCACCATATTAGGATAACTAGGTAAAAGAGTGTCCTAGAATACATATGTGTGCCACTCGCCACCTACAAGTACCATCAGTCTCATATTTCACTATCTGCAAACCATGAAGCCGGCAAAATATAACTGCAGTTACTCTGAACTGTAATGCATAAGACAAAAAAACTTTCTGGATCCAACTATAAATGATATTTCCATTTAAATCCTTCTTTGCTTGCCATAATATACGTTTTTTATAACATAATTATTTATGCTTTAGTGTTTCAAACACTGAAAGAAAGATCTATCTATATTTCCTTAAATTGGCCACGCCATTTACATTAAAAATGAAAATTTGCAAGCTAGAAATGTTTTCTTTGTAAGTCAATGCAAGCATCTTTTGATTCTTTTTTTCCCGCTTTCTCCCATGTGATGACCCACCCATGGCATTCCTGCTTTCCCTTCGTTTGTTCTACCTTCACTGACTCCCAAGCGGTCAGAAGGAGATGAGACCTGAGACTTCCCATGATCACCTCATCATCTTCACTGTTTTTGTTTTTTTGGGTTTGTCATTAGACTATAGTTTTTGATTGTAGCAACATTGCAGAAATAATACACTTAGCTATAGAGATAATCTACCAGCTCTCTTTATCATTTGGTCTGTTATTGTGTCATTAACATGTTCCTCAACTCACTACAACAGATAACCTGAGCCAGTGGGTCAGCTCCATTCAGTCATTGGCTAACTTCAATGTAAGTGAAGAAGCACTTCCACACACAAACTAGTTCCCGTCATTGCCTGGGACTACTATAGCAATGTGCAATTTCTGAGACCAAAAATATTTTAGCTTTTAGCCAATTTTTATTTTAGATTGATCAGGGCCAAGCAGCTTCCCCAACAATAAACATTTGCAAACATCATGGCTAAACAAACAGGCATAGGCAAATCCAAGAAGCTATCTGCCAGCCAATGCCAGACTGATTGGCTTCTCCAATGCTTGTTTTTATTATGCCCAGCTGGGCTTCGCTTGGTGCAGGAAGCTGCCAAGAATGATCTGCGACCAGTCAGTGCCCCAAAAATGCAAATCAAAAATGTTCAAGCTTTCTGTACTTGCTGTAGCATTTCAAATGAGCCCTGCCAACACCGATTAAGGTTGGAGATTGCAATGATAAAAGCTGCGGATTTCCCCTCTTTACTCAGAATGAAAAGTGCTCTAATTTCCTTTCGTTTCTGGTCAGTGCACAAGAGAAATCAAGAAATATTGGGAAAGTATACCTGGATGTAGTCATGATACATCATTTTCCTGGCACAATATTTCCTTAAGTAAGAAGTGCTGAAAGAAAACCACAACATTTCTTGGAGGCCTTTCTGATTTTGAGATAATGAGTCAATGAGCATTGGCACTAGACAGATGTTCACGTGTAAATAAAGTCTCCTCTCCAAAAACATGCTGCTCTGTGTGTGGGTTGGGCCTTCAGACCTATCTATTATGCCCAATATTTGCAAATTCTTGTGGTAATATCGATTTTGAAACTACTATAATTTTTTATCTAATACTGTGCATCGGTGTTCCTGACGCAATTTCAGAATCAGCATTTTCTTCAAATTTAGTAACTTGGTCATCAATAGCCCCACGGCTTTCAAAAAAAGCACTAATTTCTCTAACAAATCATCTACTTTGTTGTGTACTTTTTTTGAATTTGCCACATGCGCTGTGTATGTGGACTTTATTTCTAACATCTATTACGATCCTCTCTAGCAGACTCTTAGCTGAGGTTTGGCCTTAGGATTTACATAGACCAGGACAGGACTCCCTGCTTGATTCAACATGTGTTCTCTTTGCTCAAACCTAGTGCTTCATTTTCACAACTGGATTCTTCTATCCCAATTGTAGGTAAAGAGTGAGGGCAATGCCTCATTCTTTCTTGTAAAACATATATTTTAAGAAATTGGGTTATTAGTTGTGGCAGGTAAGTACCCACCTAATTAATAATCACAACCCTTGTCAGGGTGAACCACTAAAGTCACTAAATAAACCTGAGCGCAACCCCCGGTAGCCATGGCACAGAGGAGAAAGGCTTCACTAAGAGACAATGTATAAAGTATCAAAACAAATCCCAAAATGACAAATATCCAATAAGGGTAAGCAAATGTACGCTTTTTACAAAGTTTTAAGTAGAAATAGCACCAAAAAGCACAAAGTGCCAATTATAGTAAATGGCCGTGGTAGAACAGAACCTAGGCACAATTTAATGCTGACCTCGATGGAGCACGGGTCAGATACACTAAACAGAATCAATCAATCAATCAATCAGCATTTGTGTAGTGCGGCACTGTCAGCTCTAAGGGTATCTGGGCGCTGAAGGTGCCACGTCTCAGTCAAAAAGCCAGGTCTTGAGTTTCTGTATGAAGTCTGCCAGGGAGGGTGCTGTTCGGAGGTGGAGGGGCAGGTCATTCCAGGTCTCAGCAGCGATGTAGGAGAAGAAGCAACCCCCACTGCAACTGCAATGGAAGCAGGAGGGTGTGCGAGGTTGAGTGAGGAGGAGAGCAGGTGTCTCAAGGGCAGACGGAAGTTTAGTCAATGGTTGATGTAGGACAGTCTTTGATCATGTAGAGCTTTGTAGGCATGCGTGAGGATCTTTAACTGGCACCTCTTCTGGATGGAGAGCCTGTGGAGGTTTCTGAGGTGGGGGTGATGTGGGTTTGTTTCTGGAGGTCCAGGATGAGTCTGGCTGCAGTGGTCTGTATGGTCTGGAGTCTTCTGGGTGCCGGGTGGAATTTACGGCATAGAGACCTTTGGGATCGTCCTGGTCAAAGATTTAACCTTCAGACTTTAGTCGTCTAAGTCCCAGTCAACCCCAGGAATACGCTTCTAAAGCCCCCCGCGCCACAAGGGAGGCACCTAAAGACTCTCAGTGTCACAGGCAGAGGCCAACAAAAGAATTCAGTCCAGTTATAGTTGCTACTGCTTAGCTGGGCAGTTTCAGTAAAAGGTCTCTTTTAGCTGGTTGTGTTCCTCTAACTTTAACACAAGTTGAGCCTTATGAACATTGGAGTCTACTTCTTAGTCCTGGGTACAAGAGGGAAAGCAGGCCCAGTCTTCTAGGCTCTTCTCGGGTCTCAGATGGCAGGTATATTCCTCTTCTGATCTTCCACAGGTCCAGGAGTGTTTTGAAGTAGGTGTCTGGAGATGCCACATGTATGCCTGACACATGCTAGTGGCTGAGAATGACCCCTGGGGACACCATAATGAATGGGGTAAAGGTTACCGGGCTATCCCTACCCTCTTTGGGCATCTTTGGGATGGCCAAAGTCTTTGGCCACACTAAACAGGACTTTGAGGAATGGGTGTGTGTGGGTAGTGTACTTTGGCAATGCGAGTATCCTCCCACATCTAACACTAAAATCCAGTCTTAGGCAGTCCCTATACCCCCAACAAACTCATTGGCAGAAGTCTGGTAGAACATAGCTGACCAGACAACGGATATAAGCAAATTGGTTTGCCATCATGTTTCCCTCCTTTGAGAAACTCCAAGTATTGTATATAAACACATCAGACCTGACAGACAGCCTCTGATACTGTAATATCAGAAGAAGCCTGCTGGCCATTTAGTCCTTGACTGGCTTGGGGTATAAATGAAGGGCCATGCCCGAGTATTGGCTAACATTTGCTTTGACAGGAAAGGTCTCTTTGAAGTGAGCCACAAGTGTTCTATGGAAAGCTTCTGCAATCTTCTCAAGCATTATGTGAGATTCAAGTAGTAATTGAATGTCAAAAATGATCCTCTCAGCTTCCCCTGCATATTCAATTTCATATCGGTCATCTCTTCCCATTCAGCTCACCCTATTTTTTGCTTTTTGGAAGCAAGTTCACACTTCACTTGCCTATGTTAAATGCTAATTACTGGCTGGCCTAAACAGGACAGCAAAATGCAGATTTAGCTTCCAGAGACATCTGGCAGGGCAAAGGCTGTTACTTTTCCGTAATATATGAAAAAAAATCCAACTTCATAATTGAATTGGATTTTTAGTAAGTATTACAAATTGTTGTTTCATTATTTTCCTAGCTAGACCCATTCCAGAGATACGGGTTAGTACCTAATATTGCATCCCAGTGTTTTCCTACGCAACAGTCAGCCTTGCTGAAAATAGTAACTATAAGGACATGAGTAACATTAAACCTTTGTCCTACTTCTAAATACCATGCACACTGTCTTATGGACAAAAAAGCCTATATAGGGGTGACATAAATATTTTAAAAGATGGTTTTGGCATGTCAAAAGGGGATCATTTGACATGTTACATTTGCAATTAAAGCCTGCACAGCCAGGCAACTGCTGGCAGGCCTGCAGTCATATTTACATTACTGTAGTTGGATGGCACAAATGACGCTGAAGTCCACTTGTGGCATTTAACTTACAGACCCTGGGTACACCTTGGTATCACATAATAAGGACTTCTATGTAAATTAAATATACCAATCAAGAAAATGGCAATTTAAATACCATGTTGAAAGGAGGAGCACAAGCACTTTACTACTGGTTAGCACATATATTTAGATATATTCCCTGAAAAAACACAAAGATTAAAGTGACATTGGAGTTTGGTGTTGAAATGAGATAGGAACTAATGCTTAAAAAGCTAAAATCTCCTGAGATTTGCCAGTTATGGTTTAGTGAACAGACTATAATTTGTGCCCCCATCATTCACTGCTTATGACCTCATATATTACATCACTCATGACATGTTAAATCACATCACTCATGACATCTTAAATTACATCGTTTATGGCATCATCCAGTGATTGTCACAAACAAATGTGAGCAGTGCTATCCTCCTTGCCCAGGTAGAGCCTAATGTGTTTTTATTACCTGGACTTTTCTGCGTTTATATATTTTTCTACTTGTTAGCTATACCTTAGCACTGTAAAGTTATTGCAAGATATCTTTATAAAACACTGAAATGAAAAAATTAATTGAATGAGTATAAGAAACAATTACAAGGGAAGGTATTAATAATGTTAGGTTGGTATAAAGAATTTGCTACTGTGTAAAGTCCCTACTGTGCCTTTCTCTAACACTGTTGTATCCCTTACTATTCCATATATACAAATCAAATTCCTATGGCCTTCTATTGTTAAGTGTTTTAGTTGAACGCATCTATTCTAGTTACCCTGGAGGTCTGAGTGGCTAGACTATAAGAATGATTGCTTGTGATGCAGATTGTGTTACTTGTGAGATTACTTTGAGGGTGAAGACCCACATCCCGCATTGCTTAGTCAGTAGGAGTTGCTTCATTCCTGTTTTTCAAGGTGTGAATAGATATGAATAATCTAGGTTGTGGTGGCTGGAGGAGGAGGTATAATTATTGCTTAGTTTAGATGCTACAATATTTACCTTAGTGCTCTCTTTTTATTCAACACAGGAGTTTCCAGTGTGAGATTTTCTTTGCCTGTAGAGTCCCAGTACCCCCGAACCCTATGCAATATTGTTTTTCAGGAGTGTTGTGATGTAGTAGCAACCATTTTCCCACAGATTGGAGCTGGTAAGATTGTTTAGGGTGCTGAGCTGTCATGCTAGACTCCGAACAATAAAAAAGAGTGCCATTGAGACGGCTGCTAATGTCTTTGATTATTAATTCATTTTGAGATGTGCACCATATGTGTGGTTTTAAAATAATTAGTATAAAATAATGATTCACAAAGGGCCTGATGATACCTTTACACCAGACAGAAATATTAACTGTTGTATCTTGGGAGGAACTTGCAGAATGTACTCAGCATCCCATAGTGCATCCACCCCCAATATCACCTGTCACTCACTCATGTCCACAACCTAGTCTAGAAGTCAGACCCTGCCACACAACCACTACCAGGCGACGCTCTTCTAGTTGTAATTTTTTTTTATTGCAGATGATTTTGTCTTTTGCAATGACCTCTTTGCTTCACAACCTCCTGCCTATGGAGTCATCTCCTACCTTCATTGAGTAAGGAGCCTAGTCATCTGCTGTTAGTCCACATGGCTAGCACTTTTAGATTCTTTGAAGCACATCCCACTTCTGACACCAATCACGTCTCTGCAGCAGTGCAGCCAGCCAATATAACAAGATAAACACTCTGGACTGAAATCGGTAGGTTTAAGGGGCTGTTTAGGAACTCTACTACAAAGCACAAATAACTGCTTTGTGACATATTCAGTTTAGCATTATTTCAACCGGGTTCTCTCTATTCTGTAATCAGCTACACCCTGCCACCTCTTGCAACTTAACTGTGTGTCTCCCAGTGCAGCTCTTTGCGGGCCCCACACCATAAATTGCTGCTATTGTGCCATCATTAACACCTGTCAGCAGTCACACAAAAGGACAGTGTCAAGAGGCGTGATAATGTGTAGTTTAGACTTCAGGCAAAATGACATGACATTGCTTTGAACCTGATGACATCACATAGAATGGATATGAAAGTGATATGTAGATTGTTTAAAAAGGTCACGCATGTAGACAAAAAGCAAGTCATGGGGAACCTTTTGCGGGGTTTCATTGTTTCACCCTCTGAAGATCTTCAGTGTGTGTGCCATCGAATGCCTGTATTTGAGATTTATGTTTTGTGTGGTATGGCCTTTTGAACAAACATTGGCAAAGCCAGTAGATTTGGTGCTCATAGTCGAATGCTGTTTAAAACAATAACAAAATGCCTGCTGGGTTTGCAAAATGCAAAATAACTGAAAAAAATATTGTTTTGGTATACAGTACATGGATGAGACAAAGAATTAAATTTATGTTGACTTTGTATATTCCAGCTATAAAATAGCCCCTCATGCATTCCAGTGGTGGCAGAAGGATACATCCAAACACCCAATAGGAAGACGGTGAGGCTTAAACACGACTGCGAGTTGATTCAAAATGTGATTGAAAATTTCTCAAGCCAATGGCTTCCTGAGTCTAAGAAGCCAATGCTGAAAGAAGAGTGAACCAAAGTCCCTTCGAATACATATGTAATATACAATGTGCAGACCCATAAATGAGAGATACAGTATTACTGTTGACCCCATAAATGTTGGAAATGCTGCTGGTACCTCAAGGAAGGATGTTACACTCCAGGCTCCCAGTTGGCTTGTTTCCACTCCATTTTGTGTTCTGTGTCCCTTTTACTATATCTTGACGAAAATGTGACCTATTTTTAAGTTCTAAGAATAACACGTGACATTAAGAAACAATTACACAAATTCTGCAAGAAAAATGTTTATTGTTGGACAACAGAAGAGAGTGTCATTCCAGATTCAAGAGGTAAAAAAGAAAGATTTAACAGACTATGCCTTCCCCAAGAATTAAAGTCTAGTGTTTATGATTACATGTGGCTGCCCTCTGATATCCCATAAAATCTTTGATTCCAGATGAAACCACATCATCCTGAAAGGTCACTGGTCAGCCATAGAAGAGTAGTCGGATCCTTGTACTAGTGATTCTCTGTTCTCCGGGGTTATTTCCCATCGTGGTGATGTTCGCTGGGGGCGGTCGTGCACCATGTCTCGTGAGTGTGCCTCAGTGCTGCGGGTGTTCCACCACGTTTTGTTTAGTGGATGAAACCAGTTTGCCATCGACCCTCTCTTCAACATAGGTTATCACCCTCTTCGTTCTAGATGAATCTACAAGACAAGATGGTCGAAGGATGTTACTCAATGGTGGCCCTTGTGATGCTCACGCTTTTTATTATTAAATCATACAAAACTAGGAAAGCTTTTTTCATGTCAAAATCGAAATAGCTGGCTGGCAAATTGAGAGTTTTTGCAACGTGAATGGGCTCCATGAAGCAAACTGAACAGGGGGTGAGACATGGGAATATCTCAACTCAAGAATGTATGACTTCCTAGCTGATACACCTTCACTTGATGCCAGGATCTTACATCCGACCTCTTTGTCCCAAGTAACGTCTAACCCTTCATCCCTCTTCCCTGCATGGTGTACCACCCTCTATTATTCCATTTTGGCTTTCTGTTTCGCTGTTTCACTCCAACTGCCTCATCTACTACTCTGTTTTTACCCCTTGGTAGATATGATGGTTTTCCGTGTTGCTATTTTATTGGTACTTCAGCTGTACCTGTTTCAATGCACATATATTACTCCTTTTCTTTATTATCATATCATTGATGCAATATCATTGTCTCTTCTATTATCCGGATATATGTATATCCTACCTAAATGTTGCCTCTTTCTGTGTATGCGAAGCGCTCTGCCATCTCTATGGGTATGCTGTTCCGATATAAAAAAGAGAACAAATGCATGAAATAAATAAATAGATTTGTTTGTGTTTCTAGGTTTCATATTTTTAGAAGGTGTTTCTATAAGGCTAATTTTTGACAATGCCTGATTTGTACCTTTGGTTGCCAGTAGTGGGCACTAACACTAATTTAGGGACTGGAAAATAGTTTTTAATTATTAAACAGCAAGAGAGAGAGAAAGACTGAAAAGGGAGCAAGAAGGAGGAAGAGAAAGACAGGAAGAGGGAAACCCATGAAAGAGTAAGATATGGAAAATAACTTGTCAGACTGAGATATACAGGCAGAAAGTGTAGATTAGTGAAAGAAAGAGGCAGCAGGTGGAATAAGAAACAGGCACACATGTTATTCAGCTGCCCTACCATTCGGCACCTCCAGTGGTTGCCTCGTAAGAAAAACTTTGGACTCTGACATTTTTTTTTTTTTTTTTTACAAATTAACCAACAAATATATTTGCCCACACCAGATCTGCTGAAATCAATCATGTATACTCTTTAATCGAGCTAAAGTCCTGCGATAGATGCTTTGGAGGCCTCCACATTTGATTTGTATGGGTAGAAATCTCTAGTAAGGACCCTTTGACTCCCAACTCCAGTATACATGGCAGTGGCTTGTTTTGTGGTGGACTCATTATACTAAAAGACACAACTCCATGGACCCTAGACCAAATCAATTGTGTGCCAATCAAACACTTACCTTTGCCGGAGCTTGCGGAGGACGTTGCCTTGGTTGTTGATGACACTCTGCAGGAAAAGAAATAAAAGAATTCAGTGGTTTCAGGTCATTTCCTGTCCAAAAGTGGCATATGACTTGTTGCACTCTCTATGCCATCCATTCAATCTCTCCCCTTTCTCCTTCTATATTGTGTGTGTGTATGTGTTATAGTGTCCATTTGGAAGGAAGACGACGATCTCAGGAATCACATCATGACCATGACCAAAAGTGGTCTTCACCATTAAAGTTCCCGGTATACCTCATCAAAGAGCCTTATGACACATTTCTGGAAAAAGCCCTGTCAAACTCAGCCATGTTGCTCGGTACCCTACTATGTATCTCAGTTGCATTAGATTAGAATATTTAGGATTGTGTTAGTAATGGGGGACAAACAAACTGTGGCCACTGCATTATCTTTCCTTTATAGAAAATCCATGAGGGGTCATTGATTGACTTATAACTTATGATCTGTGTAAGAGACCCATGTGGCCATAACGCAGACTGCAGACCCACTCCAGTACATATGTATCACTGTACTAGCACTAGCCAATAGATGATGCTGCTCTTTGGCTAGCTATCTTTTCATTTGTTGTAGATTCAAAAGCTTGAATGACTCTTTAGAGGGACAGGAAAGATCGAAAAAGGATCATCAGAGAGTAAAAGAGGGGAAAATGTAGCAGGAATAGAGGGAATGAGGAAGGAGTCCAGTTGGAGTGGTCATTCTCAAAATACAAATATGACATTGAAAATACCTATAGTAATTTTTGTGTAGCAGGTCTGCACTATCCCTTTACAATCTAACTGGTGCAGACAGACAAGAGACTTACAGTTTGATTAGAGTTGGGTAATTGTGGAAAATCTACTGATTTGTGGTGGAAATACTAAATCTGGACAATAGTCCGCTAACAGAATTTCCTTCACCATACGGATCAAATCATGTGAGCATCATATGGTGGAGGAATGTTGTGGCTTCTACTGAGGATTAGTGACCTCAACAAAGAGGATTAACCTTCTCAACCAACATCACCATCTAACTCATGACTTGCAACCTCCTGTATGGCCATCTTCCTTTAGATCTCTTTGGTCTTTAGCGCTGAAGACCTTACCCTCCCTCTCCATCCAGTAAGCGCCGGTAGGTCTGGATCTCCATCTCCAGCCGGCTCTTGATGTCCAAGAGCTGCTTGTAATCGGCGCTCTGGCTCTCCATGTCCATGCGGATCTGGTTGAGTTGCTCCTCAAGGCTGCTGATAGTGATCTGGATCAGTCCCAGCTGCGAGCAGTACCGCCCCTCTGTCTCTGCCAGTGTTTCTTCAAGGGATCTTCTCTGGGGTGATATCAAATATAAAATGTTTATGAGCAAGTAACAGGAGCGTCACAATTGAGACCTTATTGGTCATGAAGAGGCCATCTCATGCTATTTTGGCACATTAGGTTAACTGTACAGGTGAGCTGGGCACCTGCTTTCCCCCACCTCTTTTTGCCAGTGGTGTAGCAAAAAAAACATGCATAACTTGTACATTTTGCCTTAGAACTTTGTGAACGTTGCAAGGTATAAAACGTTGCAAGTTCTCACAACCCCAGTCAGAATGCTAACTGAGACAACCCTGAGGAGTTCAGGGAGACCTGAGTTGGAATCTGTTAGCCACCTGTATCCTTTCAGTGGCCCTGGCACAAAGGAGTAGCCGGAAATCGACCCCACCCACCCCCAAAACCATCCTCTAATTACACCAAGCAAGTAAAGCAATGAAACCCAACGCTCCTCAAAACGTTCCTTCAAACCATTCATCCTCCGCCCATCCATCTACCCTTGTATCTATTCCCCTTTCCATCTATACATCTGTCCTGCTGTCCATCTCTTCACCTTTACAACCACCCACCCGTCCTCATCCAAACATACTTCTTTCTATTCACCCATCCTCCCATCCATCCTTTCATTGTATCCATCCTTCCTGATTCGCATCCACCCATTCACTCTTGTTCATCCGTCCATTCTTCCATTCTCCCTTTTACTTGATGATCCTTTCCCTCCAAATCTTCTCCATTAATCCAGCCATCCTTTCACTCTTCATTCCCTTCATTTTGTTCACCCATCTGTCCTTTCTTTTCTTGTACAATTCCTACCTTGCTGTCACCGTTCCTTCCTCCTCCCATTCTTACTTTGCCCTTTCTAGCTATCCATAATTTTTCTCTCATCCTTACTTTTTCTTTCTCTTCTTTCCCTCTCATCCCCATTGTTTTCTAATAGTCCCTCTCCCAGTGTGTTTCACTTATCCCCATCATTCCACCTTCTTTGCTTCTGTCACTGTGCATTTGAGCCCACACCCCTGTTGGCATGGTTTTACCTAGACGTGTTATTAGCATTTGTTTGCACGCTTGCAGACAGAAGGGGCTAATGAGCAGCTAATTGAAGTTTCTGTGGGACCCAGTTCACCAGCTCTCTGGGCCCAGTGGCAGCCCCCGCTTATGCTGCTGGAGCCCCTGGTGTGTGAACCAGCCTTCTGGGCCTAGTGGAAGCCCCCGATTATGCTGCTGGTGCCCTTGGCATGTGAACCAACCCTCTGGCCCAGTGGCATCCCCCGCTTACGCTGCTGGAGCCCCTGGAGTGTGAACCTGCCCTCTGGGCCCAGTGGCAGCCCCCGCTTACGCTGCTGGAGCCCCTGGTGTGTGAACCAACCCTCTGGCCCAGTGGCAGCCCCCGCTTATGCTGCTGGAGCCCCTGGCGTGTGAACCAACCCTCTGACCCAGTGGAAGCCCCCGCTTACGCTGCTGGAGCCCCTGGTGTGTGAAGCAACCCTCTGGCCCAGTGGCAGCCCCCGCTTATGCTGCTGGAGCCCCTGGTGTGTGAACCAACCCTCTGGCCCAGTGGCAGACCCCGCTTATGCTTCTGGAGCCCCTGGAGTGTGAACCAACCCTCTGGCCCAGTGGCAGCCCCCACTTACGCTGCTGGAGCCCCTGCTGTGTGAACCAACCCTCTGGCCCAGTGGCAGCCCCCGCTCACGCTGCTGGAGCCCCTGGCATGTGAACCAACCCTCTGGCCCAGTGGCAGCGCCCGTTTACGCTGCTGGAGCCCCTGGTGTGTGAACCAACCCTCTGGCCCAGTGGCAGCCCCCGTTTATGCTGCTGGATCCCCTGGTGTGTGAAACAACCCTCTGGCCCAGTGGCAGCACCCGCTTATGCTGCTGGAGTCCCTGGTGTGTGAACCAGCCCTCTGGGCCTAGTGGAAGCCCCCGCTTATGCTGCTGGAGCACCTGGCGTGTGAACCAACCCTCTGGCTCGGTGGCAGCCCCCGTTTACGCTGCTGGAGCCCCTGATGTGTGAACCAGCCCTCTGGGCCTAGTGTAAGCGTCCGCTTATGCTGCTGGAGCGCCTGGCGTGTGAACCAACCCTCTGGCCCAGTGGCAGCCCCCGCTTACGCTGCTGGAGCCCCTGGCGTGTGAACCAGCCCTCTTGGCCCAGTGGCAGCCCCCGCTTACGCTCCTGGAGCCCCTGGCGTGAGAACCAACCCTCTGGCCCAGTGGCAGCCCCCGCTTAAGCTGCTGGAGCCCCTGGCGTGTGAACCAGCTCTCTTGGCCCAGTGGCAGCCCCCGCTTACGCTCCTGGAGCCCCTGGCATGAGAACCAACCCTCTGGCCCAGTGGCAGCCCCCGCTTACGCTGCTGGAGCCCCTGGCGTGAGAACCAACCCTCTGGCCCAGTGGCAGCCCCCGCTTAAGCTGCTGGAGCCCCTGGCGTGTGAACCAGCTCTCTTGGCTCAGTGGCAGCACCGCTTACGCTGCTGGAGCCCTGGAGTGTGAACCAGCCCACTGGCCCAGTGGCAGCCCCCGCTTAAGCTGCTGGAGCCCCTGGCGTGTGAACCAGCTCTCTTGGCTCAGTGGCAGCACCGCTTACGCTGCTGGAGCCCTGGAGTGTGAACCAGCCCACTGGCCCAGTGGCAGCCCCCGCGTACGCTGCTGGAGCCCCTGGCGTGTGAACCAGCTCTTTCGTACCATGGCAAGGGCCGACTGCAGCTCGATCTCCAGGCTCTGCATTGACCGCCTCAGTTCGCTAAGCTCAGACTTGGTGGACTGCACTTGTTCCACCCCTGTGGCGAGCTCCTTCTTTAGTTGTTTGCTCTACAAGAAAAGAAAGGGATGAAAAACACAACGATCATTTGCTGGGTCCTCCCATGTTTTGATTAGCAGCAATCCCACCGACTGGTGGACACCCACCTCAAGAACCTGCTCAGCAGACTCCTGCATGGGCGCCCAGCCCAACGATGCACCCAGAAGACATCTTGGTTCTCGCTAAACTCAAACATGCAACTAACAAGCGTTGTGCTGTGTTGTTGTGTATAAGGTTGCCAGCATGCTGTAGTGTATACCATTGGTTCGGTGCTGCAGTGCATCGTTCTGGGATCTCTCAATTATCTGAGTCACGGTGGGATTGTACCCATGTGTATTGGCACTGTGTTGTCTGTTGATGAGTTACTATGTAACTGAGAGCATATGCCACATAGATTTGCTGTTTAGTTAGTATAGGTCTGTTAATTCCATTGAACTGCATTGTTTTTAATTTATTTACCCTCACAGTTCTGTTGGATGAGTTTGGAGTTGGTTTATTTAGAGTCTCCTGGTGATTCTGTGAGGTTGTTTAGGGCTGAAGTGTGCTATTGCTGTGGTAATGCCTAGCCAGCAATCTGCATGGCTTTGGTGCACAGTTACATTATCCTTCATTGTGCATTGGTGGTAACGTGAGGAATGGATGTGCTGCTCAGGCAGCAAAGCTTTGCTAACTAAATTGCTTTGGCACCCTGTTTAGAACATGAGTGAGTTGTGAGGCCTCAGACACAGCCTCAAGGCCCTACGATAGGAACAGGATTGAACGAGGCCTCATGACTAGGGCAGGGGGCCTTATGACAGAGCTAGGTGGCATCTTGACTGGAACAGGAGACCTCATGACAAGACCAGGAAACCTTATGATGTGGCTAGGAGGTCTCATGACGGGGCCGAAAGGCTTCATGACGTGGCCGGGTGGCCTCCTTACAGGCTTGGAGGACTCATGACTGAGCCAAGTAGCCTCATAACTGAGTCGAGAGGCCTCAGGATATGGCTGGGAGGCATCTCGATAGAACCTGGAGCCCTGATGACAGAGCCAGAGGGCTAGACGACAGGGCAGGGAGGCATCATAACTGAGCCAAGCGGCCTCAAGGCATAACCGAGAGGTCTCAGAACAGACCTAGCTGTGAGGCATCTCGACAGGGCCATGGGGTCGCTCAAACTCGTACTTTAGGTGCTGAGAGTTTCTGAATGTCTCTGGGCCATTGCACAGACATGCACTCTCAGCTAGAAAGTAGTCAGTGCTGTTGGGAGCCCAGATGATCTCTCCATGACATGTCTCAGCAGTGCCAGATATATGATATATGATGTCCCTAAAGTGTTACCTTGGATGTTGGAATATGTCATGGATTAGTGCCAGATATTGCTGGTATCTTCTTGATAGCCGACCACCATCGCTCACCTGCTCCTGGAAATTTGCATCTGCTTTCTCGCGGTTCCTATTAGCGACCTCCTCATACTGCCTCCTCATGTCATCCAGAATCTTGAGGAGGTTGATACCCGGTGCCGCGTTCATCTCCACAGTCAATTCTCCGGCGCTTCCACCAGCGAGAGCCTTCATCTCCTGGGCAGGGGGAAAAGACAACAAACCGGTTATAAATACCTACTGGCTGAGCACTGTCAGCTTCATTCACTGTAAAGGAGCTCTATTTGGACTTAGAAATGTCGCTGCATGGCAGCTCTTGCTAAGTGTAGACCTTTGACTGTAAAGGAGCTCTCCATAGGAGCAGAACATTAATTGCACAGGAACTCTTACGAAGAGTAGAGCTTTGCCGAATTTTCACTGTATAGGAACTAACCAGAGCGACGATCTTGCACTGAGTTTGGAACGCTCACTGCACTCGAGAATTGCTATGTACATGAACCATGATTGCAAAGGAGCTCTTTTGAGTGTAACACTTTCATGGAGCATAGAACTTTCCCTACAAAAGAACTCTCACTAAGTGTGATACTTTCACTGCAGATGAGCTGCCAATGAGTGTACACGTTTCACTGCGGAGGTACATATCATTTTCACTGCTAAGGACGATTTACTGCTGGAAGGAATCTCACTGTAAATGAACCATCACTGAAAAGGGGAACTCTCCCTAAGAGCAGAATTTTAACTGCTAAGGAGCTCTCAATGACTGTAGAACTTTACCTGCACGGGGGAACAACAATCCCGGGTGAGTGGCCATTATACTGCTTGTTGGAACAGCCAGGTTTTCAATTGTCTCCTGCTACTTCCTGTGTTACCTTGGGCATCAGTGTCCTGAGGGGGGCACATACAAGGAGCCAAAGAGGAAACTGGCGACCATCTACAGCTGGTAATCATGAAGTTTGTATATATATATATATATATACATATATATACATATATATATATATTTATTTATTTATTTTTTGCTCTACATTTATCATAAATATATCAATTGAATTTACATTATTATTTAGCATAACATGTTTTACTCAATTCTTTTGAGTTAAACAAACTTTTTTTTACTTTTCCCCTTTACTTTCTCACAGTGAAACTCCACTGTAAGGCTGGAGGTCTCCCCATCATAAAGTGTAGGGACATTGAAAAGAAATGGTTATACATTATAATAAATTAGTAAAAATATGTGCATGTTAAATATTGATGTAAATTAATATATATTTATTTTGAATGTAGAACAAATAAAGAAAATGTGCCAATGTTATTAGCCTAATTTTGAATTAAATCTTTAAAGAATTTAAATATATTAAATTACATCAAAATCGTTATTCGGAAGTGTAAATTAAAAATAAATTCCAACCTAAAATAAACAAATATTTTGTATTATGCATTCATTATTATTAAAAGTTCTGCACATAATTAATTGAAAGTACATCAATTATATTTCAATAAAAGTTATTGGTACATTATTGTTTACATTCAAAAAGGACATTAAAATATTTCATAATTGAATAGTAAATATGTTTTATTTTTATATGTTTTAAATTAAACTATATATCTTTATATTTCTAACGATTTAAAATATTTTTTTAACATTATTTCCTATGGAGTTTTATTTTGAGTTCATAACTCCATTATTTTCTATGGGATGGGCTGCAGTACTAGTGGTTTGCCATGTGTGGCGCAGGACTTATTACTGTTTCTATTTCGGCAGATGTAACTTATACTCATAAATGTGGCCCCATCTCCTTTGTCAGGGGAGCGGAAACGTGTAAGTCTGTGCTTTTGAGTAACGTTACACTCAGATTTTCTGAGTATGGAAAAGTAGTAAAGTCACTCAAAAGTGTAGAAGCAAATTGCACATGTAAATTACTACTCACACGTCTAATTTATATGTGTGATTTCACCCGAAGGTCATTTAATCATTTTTAGCCGTTTAGCAGACTTTGACTTAGACATTACCAAGGTCTGTGGAATAGGTACTGGTCTTCGGAGTATCTCCCTTTCTCTTCCGCACCCCACATTCTTCTGCAGTCTCTCAGTTAGATGCTTTTCTGAAACACTCCATGTGCACTTCTCACACCTCTTCTGTTTCTTTTTCAGCGCCTACTTTTCACTCTCTGCCAAGCATACTTCCTTGCATCTCATTCACTTCACCAAGCCCACCCTTCTGCCCGTCCACACACAACACCCACTCACCTGTAATTATTTAACTTTTAGACTATTGATGTTTAGACAGCTGTGTACCTTCACACACATTTCCATGGAATCACACCTTCAGTTGGTACACCTGGCCATTGCTCTGTGTGCTCTTTGGATGATAAGCAGGTATTGTCAACCCGTTTCTCACCCATTGACTGACACTGTAAAAAAGTTGCACAGCCTGCAGCCTGAACTCACAGCCCTCAAAAGTGTCCTGTTATTAACACCCACCCACAACCTTAACTCACTGTTTTCACAGTACATACTATACATTGGTAATACAACAGAAAGACCACATCCTAGAAAAAGCAGATACTCTTAGGGAATAAACAAGTAAGTAAAACGTGAAGTGTAAACAGGAACAGCATCGCTGCTTCCTTGCTGAGAGGGAAGTGCCTGTCGTCTCCAGCTGCAGTTGTCTCCCATTGGTGGACACAAGGGCTGAGGAGAGCAGGACTCTTTAAGATGAGCCACCTGCATTACCCAATCAAAAGCACTAACTCTGGGCACTTTGTGTTAGAACCACACACGTGAATGACACCTTGCCTAGATTAGGTATGGCAGGCTATGTGTATCGTTCATACGGTACCTCTTCGTGGTTCTTCTTCAGGTAGGCCAATTCCTCGGTTAGGCTTTCGATCTGGACCTCTAGGTCAGACTTGGACAAGGTCAGCTCATCCATGACACGGCGTAGTCCATTGATGTCAGCCTCCACGCTCTGGCGTAGTAGAAGCTCGTTCTCATACCTAGAGCGTAAACGTAGAGTCATAGATTAAAAGAAAGCACCCATCCATCCATCTTTCTTTCCTTCCTTTCTCCTTCTCCCTTCCTTCCATCTTTCCTATAGGGCGATAGTTTTATCTCCGCTGATCTTAAGCCAAAAATGCGGAGATAAAGCCCTTGTTAATATGCCCCCATGCTTTTTCACGTGCTACAAAATGTTGGTCAACATCTCATAAATGTAAATAAAAATGGTACATAATTTCTTACCTAAAGGAGCAACTTCCCGCACAAATAACTGAGACGCTACTACACAGCACACGTCTCTTTTTCTTTACATTGCAAATATTCACACATTTCAGACACAAGTGATAAAACGATATGCTCAGAATCACACATGCTGTCAGCTGCTGAGGCTGAAATTAAAATGGAGGTAGTACATATCATCCATCTATCCATTCATTGAATTCATCTCCCCTTCATTCATTGGTCTATCTGTTCAGAGCGCCCGACGTGCCTATTTTCTGCATACCATGGCCCGAACATCTGTGTCACTCACTTGAGTTTGAAGTCGTCTGCGGCCAGCCTGGCATTGTCAATTTGCAGGACCACCTTGGCGTTGTCAACCGTGGCGCTCATGATCTGGGAAAGAAGTTTTGAGAACTTAGAACAGGTTTTAGGGGCACTCGGACAGAATCAAGGAATTGGTCCCAGCCTGCTGGTATTTTGAATCTGCCAAATGCTAGTGGGCACACCGGGCGTCAGAATGTTTCCCTTATCATTGAGACCTTTGAAGAAACCACTAAGCATGGTTATTGGTGACGCCTAGAGGAGCCTTTTGGAAACAGAAGCGCTTTACTGGTGAGCTTTGAGCACATTGTGGAGGTTGGGTCAGTTAGTGGTACCTGTGGACTCAAACACCTGTGAAAAATGGAGCTTATTTTCCCCACGATCCCTTTATTGTTGCTGAAGCTGTTCCTGTGCTTCAAATGTGAAAGGCTAGCCCTGACCTGAAGCACACACATGAGGCAAGCCCACGGTGACGTGTGTACCTCATCTTTTTCAGCTACCCAAAGACTTCAGCAATACCTAGAACCACAGTCCGGCGTCCACGTGCAGCATATTCATTCTTATAAGGAAGAATTTCTCTCAGAGGTCTTCATTCTTCCCTCTTTTACTAAATGAGTTCCCAAAGTAGCTTCACTCAGTGGAGTAAAGCTCGCACAAACAGACCCAGATTTTGATTTTACTCCCACTATAACATAAGGTGTATTTGTAAAGCGCACGTTCAGCCGTGGGTATCTTGGTGCTGAACAACAGATATTTATCGTTACCCATCTCAATGGCACTCATTTTATCGACCTCAGAGGGATGAAAGGCTAAGTGGACCTTCTGGGATTTGAACCTGTGACCAAGAGGTCAAAAACAGGCCCTTCAGTGGAAGCATTAGTCCACTGAGCCATTAGACTCGGCTATGCCCATGTCTTTTTCCTGATCTCAGGGGCATTGTATTCAGAGGCCTGCCTGTCTGGCTGCTGCACTGCTATGAGGCCTGCCTCTTTCAGCCTAGCGGCACCTACCATCCCTGCTGGGTGTGTGGTTGCAGACAGATGCACCCTGTTAATTCTCACCTTGTGCTGCAGGTCTTCGATGGTGACGTAGTACTTGCTGTAATCACGGGTACCCATACCCGGGGTTCGATGCTTGTCGTACCACTCACGGATCTTGCGTTCCAACTCAGTGTTGGCTTCCTCCAGGGCCCTCACCTTGTCCAGGTAGGAGGCCAGGCGGTCATTGAGGTTCTGCATGGTCTGCTTCTCAGTGCCGCCAGAGAGAAGACCCTCGCTTAGCCCACCTCCAAAGCCACCTCCACCAAAACCTGCGGCTCCACTGCCAGCAAAGCCTCCGCCACCCCCTCCATAGCCACCGCCACCGCTCCCGCCTCCAAAGCCACCACCGCCTCCATAGCCACCTTGGCCTCCAATTCCAAAGCCAACGCCATAACCATTAGCAAACTCAGCACCACCATCGCTATAACCAAAGCTGCCGCTTTCCAAGCCTCCTCCAAAGCCAGAGTCGTAGCCCCCACCGAAGCCACCCCCACCAGCACCCCCACCGAAGCCACCCCCGCCAGCACCCCCACTGAAGCCACCCCCGCCAGCACCCCCATATTGGTAGGACTTCACTGATTTTCGGACAGAGAGACTGCTGCCCCCAAGGCTGGGGGCACCTACAGATCGAGCAGCACTGAAGGTACTCATCGCGGCCAATAAAGCGGAAGTGGGTGACCCTTGGGAAGGTAGCAAGAGCAGGAAATCAGCAACCCAGCATGGTGCAACCACCCTTATATACAGAATCCTCTGGGTGCTCCAGCCCAAGCTGCCACCTCCTTTTTCCTTAACAAGCAGTTTTCGTGCCAGCTCCAAATTAAGTAATTTATGGAATTCATAAGTGTTCATTTCTGTGAAATATGATGCCCCGAGGGTGCCCGTGTTCTGCGATTAGCGCTAAATGGGTGGGGTGGAACTAATCTTTCATTAAATGTTTGGAGAATCTTTTGATTATTATAAATGTTCACAGGCAAGATTCCTTCTACCGTCCCTCCCTTCCCTATAGTCTTCTCAAAGGGCGGGAAGGGCGGGGTGGGACTAGTCTTGCACCAGCGAACACTTGCCCAAGGGAGCGACTAATGTGATTTTTGGCAGATGTGCCAGAGATGTCTCACCAGCGCCTCAGACTCATTTTGCAATACACCTTGGCTCAGCTCACTGTTCAGTGAAACCTCCGTTCTTGTGCAAAGCAGCCCCCTCCTTATACCTTTTAATGGACACCAAGGACATAGCATGGTTTCCAGTGCTTGCGACAGGCTTTTCTTTGAAGCTTTAGGGATTACCTACCAGTATCAAAGCTTGCTTATGCTCCCTGCTGACCTGCATGCGGTATACCAGGCCTCCAAGGGCATGGCTCTCTGGGGTTTATTCATAGAGGAGACAAGGCTCATGGGAGGTGTGTGAAGTCAGATGCATTACACTCACAGCCACTGGACCACACTTCCAGAAGAAGTCTACACACAATCTAGAGAACACACCTCCCTGCTCAACCACATGCCACTGACACTAAACCACAAAACACCCTCTGATCACAACCAGACATTCGAACAACAGGTACACAAGATAAAGTCAGCAACCTTGACTTGATAGAATGTGGATGTGGCCGAACGTCTAGGGTGGTCGACTTTGCAGGTGGGGAACCAGGTTAGAGTCTTGGCAGGGACGCTCAACATCCTGTAATTCTGGGCAAATCACTTAATCTCCCCGTGCCTAACAAAAAAATGAATGTGTCCTTCTGCAATGCAACTGTTGCTCTGATACCTTTGGGTCAAATTCATGCTATGTAAAACTTCCCCCCCCCCAAAAAAAAACCTGCAAGCTTTACCAAATCCCCAATATCTTCCCAACCACCTTAACATTGCTTTGCTTCAATTAGATCCACATTAATATTAAATAGAAATGAAGGGTAATAGCAATCCCTGAGCAGGGATAAGTCGCACTTCTAGTGGAAAGAAATCCGTCACAAATACAAAAGAAATTAAAGCGCCTGAATAATCTCCAAAGTAGGGGTGCTGTACACACTGATAGCACTGATTACCCAACAGTGCTGGTCAACAGATCAAAAAACCTGTATCTACACATGAGAGTTGTTCAGTAATAGCACTTCCCTGGTAAAGTTTCAGATGGCAATGTCGGCCTCAGGTTTAGCAACACAGGTACTTGTATTCACAAAAGAATGTCCATTAATGCTGTATGTTCATCTTCTTTTTATTCTTTGTGTACGAAAATTCCCAGCAGCAAATAAGTGAAAAACAGGCCAACACGTGTTTCATCTGTACCACAGTAGTTATTCAGACTTTATCAAGGCTGGAAAAAAAAATGAAAATATATACATACAATGAGACTTCATAAGCAGGTTTTGACATATAAGCTGTTATATACATTTGGATATGATCAAAGTGCTATGGAAAAGCATGGAATTTGTTAAGGATGAATTGCTTTGCTTTAATTAGATCCACATTAACATTCCATTGCTTTGCTTCAATTAGATCCACCTTAACATTCCATTGCTTTGCTTTAATTAGAACCACTGACTGGTAAAGGAAGACTTGATGTTAACATACGGCTGCCCTCGGTACTCTTATCCACTGCAATGCACTATCACTGCCTTGTCTCTTAATGCCCAGCAGCTCTAGCGCCGCGAGGCAGTAGGGTATGGTAGCGAGAGCCTCACAAAGTAAATTCACACTTATAAAAGTAATATTATGAATTCTCCGCCGTTGCCTTGACAATGCGCCCAAGCTGTACACTGTGCATCTGGGGTCTTCTCGCCCACCCAGCGGGGGGGGGGGGGGGGGGCAGACAAGACGCGTGGAGCATGAGGCCGCAGCCATCCACATGCACAAGGGTGACAGCAGCTTGCTTGCTAGAGTTTGCGGATGCAGCTGTTCCTGGGAAAGCAGGCGGAGAGCAGACAACTGGGAACGCATGCTCACCGAGCCGCTGGTGTGTTAACGAAACTCACACATCTATCTGCTCTCGCCAGAGCAAACCTGCTGCATATGTGATGTGCTGCCCATGCCCGAGAGCTGTGCATGTCTGTCTTACTTCCGTGGTTGTAGCATCTGCTGCTTCTTGGTTTTGAATGTCTGGCATCCTAGTTGGTGGTGAGGGGAGGGCTTCCATGATCTATTCATATAAAGAAGGCTTGCATCCAATCGCTTCCTCCGTGATTTGTGGCATTAGTAAACCACTCAACCTTCCTACACCCGAAAGGGCCACCAGTCATGAGCATGTTCAGCTTAGAAACATTCACTCTAGCCTCTCAGGTAGCCACCCATAGCTTTTTACTTATGGAATATGATATTTCTTGGCGATCAAACAGTAACAGTCACATCATTACTACATTACAATAACCCTCAGGTGGAAAAATACAAATCCTGGTCTATCGACAAAAGTCCCTCTATTCAAATAAAGCACCACCTGTAGGCAACAATCTGGGTAAGAGATATTCCACACATCAAGCGGCTATGGAAATGGTTAACACTGCCCTGAAAACATAGCAAAAAGTACTCCATCCTCACAGTTTCTTCCACATGGATGTGCATGCCCAGGGGTGGTGAAACATGACACCTACATTTTACATGGGGTAACCGAGGGTGGGCCATCCATTAATGGTAGCATCCCGGTGCATCCCACATGGCTCTCTGATCAGGAATAAGTTTAGGTCAATCGCTATCCATCGAGCTCCCGTTTCAAAACTCACCACCAGAGACTTAAAGGCTGTCTCTGGTCTGGCCTGCGATAGGTCATTGATCTGTATTCCATCAGCGTATTGATGCCACTGCGGACTCTGCTTAGGGAAGGTTGCTCCTAGTGGTGTACTATGCACCTGTTAGGTCCCACAGATGCTTATAGTGCACCGTGTTCCTCTGTATTGAAGGCCGCTGATTAGTCAAACCTGAGAAGGGCAGACATACAGCTTGTATCCATCACTATATACAAGTAATCCAACACAAAGACCAGGAAAAACTTGTGGCCTGATTTAGAATTTGGCTGGGGGATTTTCCATCCACTATTGCAGCAGTTTCCTTTATCCGACATGCAGCAGATTAAAGGTAATCTACCTAGTCGTTAGCGGTTTTTCTATAAAGTGGCAACTGTAGGAGCCATCTTGGTGGAGAAATATCGTGCCATGAATTTCACCAGTGTCCTCGACTGCTAGAAGAGAGACTGCTAGAAAATGTGAACACTGGGCACATGCTTCCACGTGTGACATACATTTCCTTTGCCCTAATAGTTAGTCTTTTCACCTGCTGGAGATGTTGCACATGATGCTATATTTACCCTTCACGAAGAACTGGCCACCCTTTTGCATGGTGGTTCATCTAAAGATGTAGCTTTGCTAGACATGATGGTCGATCAGCCATTCTAGAGCAGGTGCTCACTCCATCACCATTTCTGGTGGATTTACTTTTGGTCACTGGCAGGGTAGATGGTGGAAGTGAAGCTGTCAACAATGGTGGAACACTCGCCATTCACCTCACTATAAAAAGAGTGAATGTGCCACCAGAGGCATGGACTTAAATGCATCGTTTCAGTAAAATTAAAAAAGACAGTACTTCTCTGGCTTCTAAAGGGCCTAAATGCAGCTAGTCACCTAAGTTCAATTTTTTAATAAAAATAAAATTGCTCTTGTTTTGTGTGGTCATGTATTATCTGATATATAAGCGGACATAAAAAATCATACAACACAACTCGATCTGGTAGAAATGATTTGATGACTGGTCAACTGGAATGTAGACTTATGTTTAGTAAGGCCATAAGATGCTGCCATTTGCAGTTGTAGACAATATGTGCTATGCACCTTTCACTCCATAAACCATCACTCAATTCCCACAGAGAAAAGTCTTAGCGTGTAGTTTTGACACCGGAATGGCTTTCGGTAACTTTCCTCGCTAGTCTCTGTCACTCAAAGATTACTCAGAGGATCCATATATGTAAAGGTTGTGTGCCTGCACCAACAAGTTCATCATCTGTTGTTTCGTCTTGGGGAAGTTGATCCTTAAATTGCCTGCCGCCTGGGGTATGGGTGCCCCCCTGACCTTAGAAAACTATTCTATGCCAGGCTATGAGAAGTTTCTTCAGCCTTCTGCACTTCAGTAAGTGGCATCTCTGCCAACTCTCTTTATTTTCCACACATTGGCAGTCGCTGGTGCTCCTTCGTCAAAGTTATCTTTAACAGTATAACACAGCTGTTTTGGGGTTGTGGCGTCACTTTGATCATTGAATAACTCACATATCCAATGAAGTATTGAAATTTACAACCACATCCTCAATCCGCACTCCATTCCCCGCTACAGTGAATGTGACCGCGTCTTCATGCTCATTAATGCCTCATCTGTTGTTCCCCATGCTAGAGTTCAGCATGGTGGCTCAAAGCCTCCAAGCCTGTAATTTGTGTTCTATCTTATGATCACAGATTTGAATCCTTCTGAGGTCTATTGAGTGTAATAAACACATTGGTTATTCAGTACCACGATACCCCAATTTGCGATGTTATTTTAAATGCTGATTGCATAACAAATCATGACATGGATACAGTCTTCGTTACTGAAGCTTGACCAATCACAACTTCTCCTACATGCAAAGAACATATCCCAAGGTGCTGATAATATATGGAGCTGCCTTACAGCATCATCCTAAATGGCCACTGTAGCATACAAGGTTGCAGCAATTGCTCTGAAATATGGGGTTTTGCTATGGGACGATGATCCCTAGTAAGTGTCTACTAGTAGATGTTGACTCTGCAGAGGTGGAGAAAGCCATTCTATTTCACACGACAAAGGAAAGTGAGGCTATTCAACCAGTGCCTTCAGGCTGGACTGCAAGAGAGAGGGCACAAGCATCTCACAGGGTAGAATAAGGGTGCCATGTTACCAAGGTAACCTAAAACACTGATGGGAATAGGTGTCGGTATGTGCCTGGGACAGACTGCAAAAAGAAGAGAGTAGACAAAGGAGCAAAAACTTGCCAGAAAATAGTGGCTGCGACTTGGTAGTTAGGAGTGGTGGCTGTTCAGAGCATGCATAAAATATGAGAAGGACTTCATTCTGTCTCTCTTCACTCTTGTAACTCAATTACAAGTCGTCACAATTCTTGGAAGCTCCTACTGACACCGCAACACCAGTGCTTAATTTGAGCTGATGGTTTCCGGTGCTCGGCACCGGCACTTAATTGGTAGCACCAGCTCTAGTGACAGTCGACAGCATGGTGGCGCTGTCAGTCCAAATTTGATTTAAGAACAAGAGTGTTTAATAAGTCAATATACATTAAAAATTAATAACACCGGTCACTCACATCATTAATATAGCTTTGGGGGGCCTGAAATAGTTTGAATTGTCACACTTGCAGGAGTGCAGTGGTTAGTACTTGTGTTGGTTCAGTCATTGGCAGCGCTGGCAGGGTCTGTGGGTGTGGCAGGTTGCAGTGGCCTTCTGAGAAGGGCCATGGCACCTAATCCCTTGGCACTTACTTTTTACAAATCAAGCACCACCCAACACTAGGGTCGCTGTGTTTACATCTCTTGCTGGAACTTGCTGTGTGAAATGAAGAGTTCTACATCATGCTACGGATTTCTGGAGGCAGTAAGTACCAACAGGCCATGTTTAAATTTGCATCAGAACACCCTTTTATTGATTGATAGAAGAAACTGAAATTCACAAAGTACAGCCAGCCGGATCCCATTTACGGAGTTCAGTTGACTGCGACTCAGAAAAAATATCTTGTATTACAAAGGTCTTCAGAGAAACAATTCAAGGCACTGAGATTAGAGGTGAATAACACATACAAAATGGAAGTAGACTTACTAGAAACAATCCTGCTGGTTAGACAACCTGTATGAGAAACATTCTCTAACCAATTAAAGAGTTAATCATCTCAGAAGCATAGGGTTAGGTGGCAGCAGGAATCTACCAAGATGGCAAAGAGTTAATCGTGCATTAGAACACTCTGAACATTTCAAGAATGTTACCTTTTTCATCAGCACAATTTTCCCCCAAATATGATATATTTACTTCAAAGAAAAGGGGTTTTCTCTTTGTTTCCTTTTTTATTGCCTTTATGCCAGACAAATAATCTTTCAAGATATAGGAGGAATAACGTATTAGAACAGCTTGCATAGAAATCAAGTTCTATTGAACCCCATGAACGTGTAACAAAGTGGTTTGCATAAGTGTGCTCTTTCCTCTTCAGTCCTTTACTTAGGTGCTTCATTCAGCTTCCAGAAATCGTTGTTGTTGTTCATCTTACTTGTTTTGACGTGGTCTGGAATTTAAAAACTATCAGAACAAATTAAAATATGAGCTTGGGATATTGGTGTGGTTGAGAATCAGAACACCAGGGAAGGGAGGGCCTAATAAAATGTGATTTACTCGTAAGTGGTTTCGAAACAAGTTATTCAAATGCTTTTGAATTTTACGAGGACCAACCTGATGCTGGCGTATTCTAACCGAAACATGTAACTTCACAGTACGAAAAGTCTCTCCGATGATAAAATTATCACCTCTAGCCTTTCCAATCTATATTCAAGACTTTAGCATCCTGCCGATAATTCGACTTATAAGGTTTTAGAGTTTGGGGTGAAATCTTCTTGTGAACTACATTTGAGCTGGGTACTTTAATAAGGTTGAGGTTGAGTCCACAATTATCAAGGTGAACTTTGATCTCCGTTGGCCTGCAAACGTGCTTTTAACATTAGGGTGCCGATTCCGATCCTGTAAAACCCGGGTACGAATGGTCGTACGGAGCGTTTTCTCCGTACGACTCGTATCCGTGAATTCCACCGTACAAACCAGCAAGTCCGATTCGTACAGAAATACCATTTCCGTACGAATCGTAAAAAACACCGTACGGCAAAAAAATACATACAATTCTGATCCTGGACAGCGCATACGCGACGTCCGCACGGAGTCAGGCAGCGTTTTACGGACCAGCAAGTACGATTCGTACCTACAGCACTCCGCACGGCTATATTTTTACGGGAGCCAAAAAGTGCCGGAAAAGCTAAGTACGCTGCGATGCACGAGGAAAAGGAAGCCCGCTACGCGACGTACACGCCATCACCCACATCGTACGTATCATCACGTAGCATACCCCAACACTGCACATGTACGGACCATACCCCCCACCCCCCGTATGTACGGACCGTACTCCCCACCCCCCGTATGAACGGACCGTACCCCCCACCCCCGTATGTACGGACCGTACACCCCACCCGCGTATGTCCGCACCGTACCCCAGGCGTACCCCCCACCCGCGTATGTCCGCACCGTACCCCAGGTGTACCCCCACCCGCGTATGTCCGCACCGTACCCCAGGCGTACCCCCCACCCACGTATGCCGCACCGTACCCCAGGCGTGCCCCAATTCTCGCGTATGTACGGACCGTACATAAGCAAGGATTGGGGGAAAGCCTGGGGTACGGTGCGGACATGCGCGGGTAGGGGGTACGCCTGGGGTACGGTGCGGCATACGCGGGTGGGGAGTACGCCTGGGGTACGGTGCGGACATACGCGGGTGGGGGGTACGCCTGGGGTATGGTGCGGACATACGCGGGTGGGGGGTACGCCTGGGGTACGGTGCAGACATATGGGGTGGGTGGTATGCCTGGGGTATAGTGCGGACATACGCGGGTGGGGGTACGCCTGGGGTACAGTGCGGACATACGTGAGGACTGGGGTACGCCTGGGGTACGGTGCGGACATACGCGGGTGGGGGTACGCCTGGGGTACGGTGCGGACATACGCGAGGATTGGGGTATGCCTGGGGTACGGTGTGGACATACGCGGGTGGGGGTACGGTCCGTACATACGGGGGGTGGGGGGTATGGTGCGGACGTACGCGGGAGGGGTGGGAGGCTGGGGAGGCCGTACGACTCATACCCCGGCCACAAGTGTACTCGGGGTAGGGGTCGTACAAAGTTCGCTCCGTACGGGGCCTTTTCCATGCGCTTGTGTTTTCGGACGGGCGGTACGGATCGTACTTGCGCGCTCGGACTTCAGTTTTACGAGTCGTAAGTAAAACTGTCTGGGGACGTCTCGTAGACTTTTTCCGAGGCGATTCGTATGTATTTTCCACGTACGAATCGTACTTCGCCGTTTGTACGGGACTTGTACGATTCGTGCGTAAAAAAATACGGATACGATTCGTACCGGAAAATAAAATCCAGGATCGGAATCGACCCCTAGGTGATACTAAATGACCAAAGTTATATTTCGCAAATCCTGTTTTGTGATTGTTTAGTGATGATGTTTTAAACAATGAGGCATATATTTACAAACAAGTGATGGAGTGCAGCGTTAGCCTTCTTAGCTTAACGCTGCGCTCTGCCACTTCTGAAACGCAGGGCTGCACCGTATTTACAACAATATGGTGCAGCTCGGTTTCCCCCTGCGCAGGTGCTAATTTCAGCTGCCTAGCACCAATGCAGTCACCCTTGCACCATAGTGCAAGGGTGCCTGCATTGTGGGGAATGATTGCTTATATGCAGAAAGGCAGAGGCGCAACTAGAGCCAAATTTTGGGGTGGGCTAATGAAAATTTCGGGGGGGGGGGCCTGATTCTTCCAGCAATTGGCAGAGTGAAGATGCAGGGACTCTAAGAAGGCGTGAAAACACAACAAAGCCTCGTTAACAAATAAATGGTCTTTTAAAGACCTGTGAAGTACTCGGGTGCGACTGCAATAAGACGGTCGCCAGCCCGGGAAGCTGTCCTAGCCCGGGCTGACACACACGATGGGGAGGGGAAGGGGGGCTGAAGCCCTTTGAGCCCAATGGGCGTTGCGCGCTTGCAGGAAGGTGTCCCTTCCTGCACATAACAATCTTAAATGGCGATTTGAAACTTCTATGTGTGCTGCTTTTTTCAGCACATATAGAAGTTGCAACTAATTTTTTTTAAATGATTGATTGTGTGCAGGAAGGGACTCAATTATGCATGGGGTTTTCCTGTTTTTATGTGTGCTGCACAATGCAGCACACATAAAAACAGCGAAGACGAGGAGAAAGAGATCATTTCCCCTCATTATGCCCTGCTAAGGCCAGGTTTTCCCTGGTCTTAATTTTGGCGCTGCCCCATATTTACGTCACTCTTGTAAATATGGGGCAGCATCAAAATCAATGGGTGTCGTGGTGGAACACCCACCGGAACACCCATTGCCCACCCCTTTCACGCTAAGTATAGCGTGAAAGGGTGCCTTATTTACACGGCAGCGTTGAGCCACGTTAAGTGGCTTTACACTGCCTTGTAAATAAGGATAAGCCCGTATCGCCACCACAACATCAAAAAGTGACATTCTGGTGGCGATATAAGCTTGTAAATATGCCTCAACATATTTTTCGCTGGTTGGTGTAGTGCACCATCCCTGGAGGTATTGCAATACCTGCTTGATGGGTGGATTGGAAAACGTTCAATGCGATCCTTATCACCTGTTTTCCTTATTTTAGTTTATAAAATGTGTTCATGGATGTGGTCTTTTTAAACCATGCTGCTTACGTTTTGTGAGGATATGAGCAATGAACATTGAAACAGGTCCCTTCCAGGCCCTGTAGTACTGAACTCACGAATTATGCCATAGCACTTACTGAGGTAATGATCTTAGATGTCAACCATGGGGTTAATTGGATAACTAACGTCAGTAAATTAATGACAGCTCTTGGCCTCAAGGACTCCTGGGATAACCAAAACCCCCTCGTAAGGCAGAGCCTAAACGCTTCTATTTTGGACTGGATCGATACCCGGGAGCTTAGTAATCCAAATGTGGGAAGGCTAACAGAAGAATTTTACCAGCACAAGCAACGTAGAAGCCTTGAACCATATCTGGATATAATTCTGACACCAAGAGATAGGGCGCTCTATATCCAATTTAGACGTGGATCGCTTTCGGTCCATGAACTAACTTCAAAATGGCGCTCCCCAAAACAGACAACGGAAGACTGTCCTTGTTGCAGGGCACTAAAGGAGAGTGTTGCCCACCTATGTTTGCATGCCCAGCGTACAAAACAGCAAGCTCCAAATGGTTAAAACCAATCTGAAGCCAATTGGGCACTGCTTTACGCATCCTGAAATCTGATGCAAGAACCATTTTTGTTTGCGGAGTGGCCAAGTTTCTAAGTTGGGCCTGGATAGTTAGGCATAAAGCCTTGCGAAGGGCGACTTAATCTTATACCATAGGCCCCATGGAGAATATATCTGAGCACAAGTGATCGACAAAACATTGCACAAACTGATTCTTAGGCACTGTCACTTGTATAAGTTATATTGGGTACCATTGTTTTAATTATATATTTTAACTCCTGTTTTTATTCAAAATGAAATATTTTTATTATCGAATCCCTCGGATCTGTGCTACATAGTCTTGGCAATAATTGTTTGTAAGTGATATAACAATGTGTTATGTTCTGGCCCGAGTAGACACCATGTACCAGTTATGTTTTTTCTGATAACTTTTATTTGCACAAATTCTATTTTTTTTAAAGGATTGTCAGTTGCTTTTATGATATTTGTTATCAAAATAAAGCCATTTGATTTGACTTGACCTTACTTCTCAGGCGAAAACACTCATTGGTTTCTGAATAATGAGTGTAAAAAAACGTTAAGGTAACAATGTTGTTCCTGCTTACATTTCACATGCTTTTCCTAATCTGGCATACCCTATGAGTAATTGATTTTTCCAAGATGTCATTACTTTTTTTTCAGGCAGCATATTACTCTTGTTTATAGAGCAGCCCAATTAGGTTATGGCTGAAGGCAGTGTGAGTTTCTCTCAGTGAGGCAGTATGGTGTTCAGTGGGGGAGAAGATGTGGCACTATGGCTAGAGCTGCCAAATTTGGAACTGGGGAACCAGGTTAAGCCTTCATGACCAGTCCACCATATCACTCTCCTGAGGGAGCACATTCCCATGCTACACCTTGGAAGTCCCCAATAGACCTTAGAAGCCCTGGGGGCATATTTATGAGCCCCTTGCGCCACTTTTGCGTCACTTTTCCCATGTTAAAAGTGACGCAAAAGTGGCGCAAGGGGCTCATAAATCTGCCCCCTGGTGTCTTAGCATCAGCAGGTGGACCCTAGCAGTTGCAAGTGAGGGTTAACATTGAATGCTTGTCCACCACAATCCATACTGAAGTTCACCTCAATCTTGCGTGTAGGCCTACGAAGCAGCGCCCCTAGAGTGACAGAGACTCTGTCACTGAGGTCACAGGATGGTACAAAAGGGGGTGGTGATGGACGGATCATCAGAACCAATCAAACACTCACACCCAGTCAACAGATCTGGGTGTGATCCATCACCGTTCTTTAGCCCACTCTGCTACCCCAGTTCAGACATGGCCATATGCAAATCAGTCTGACCCTGTGCCTCATGGGAACAGTCCAGCCCGAACTGCCAAGCCATGCCTTCCCTGGACCGGAAACAAGCTTCCTAGGACCGGTTTCTGGCATTTCAGCCGTCTTCAGCCAGGCTTGCTTGAGTCCAGTGGCAAAGTGAGCAAGGGACTCACGTCTGAGCATACCCTGCCAACTCATGGCGAACAAAGCGGTACAAAAGGGGGTGGTGATGGACGGAGCATCAGAACCAATGAAACACTCACACCCAGTCAACAGATCTGGGTTTGATCCATCACCGTTCTTTAGCCCACTCTGCCACCCCAGTTCAGACATGGCCATATGCAAATCAGTCTGACCCTGAGCCTCATGGGAACACTCTAGCCCGAACTGCCAAGCCATGCCTTCCCTGGACCGGAAACAAGCTTCCTAGGACCGGTTTCTGGCATTTCAGCCGTCTTCAGCCAGGCTTGCTTGAATCCAGTGGCAAAGTGAGCAAGGGACTCACGTCTAAGCATACCCTGCCAACTTATGGCGAACAAAGCGGTACAAAAGGGGGTGGTGATGGACGGAGCATCAGAACCAATCAAACACTCACACCCAGTCAACAGATCTGGGTTTGATCCATCACCGTTCTTTAGCCCACTCTGCCACCCCAGTTCAGACATAGCCATGTGCAAATCAGTTTGACCCTGTGCCTCATGGGAACAGTCCAGCCCGAACTGCCAAACCATGCCTTCCCTGGACCGGAAACAAGCTTCCTAGGACCGGTTTCTGGCATTTCAGCCGTCTTCAGCCAGGCTTGCTTGAATCCAGTGGCAAAGTGAGCAAGGGACTCACGTCTGAGCATACCCTGCCAACTTATGGCGAACAAAGCGGTACAAAAGGGGGTGGTGATGGACGGAGCATCAGAACCAATCAAACACTCACACCCAGTCAACAGATCTGGGTTTGATCCATCACCGTTCTTTAGCCCACTCTGCCACCCCAGTTCAGACATGGCCATATGCAAATCAGTCTGACCCTGTGCCTCATGGGAACAGTCCAACCCGAACTGCCAAGCCATGCCTTCCCTGGACCGGAAACAAGCTTCCTAGGACCGGTTTCAGGCATTTCAGCTGTCTTCAGCCAGGCTTGCTTGAATCCAGGGGCAAAGTGAGCAAGGGACTCACGTCTGAGCATACCCTGCCAACTTATGGTGAACAAAGCGGTACAAAAGGGGGTGGTGCTGGACGGAGCATCAGAACCAATCAAACACTCTCACCCAGTCAACAGATCTGGGTTTGATCCATCACCGTTCTTTAGCCCACTCTGCCACCCCAGTTCAGACATGGCCATATGCAAATCAGTCTGACCCTGTGCCTCATGGGAACAGTCCAGCCCGAACTGCCAAGCCATGCCTTCCCTGGACCGGAAACAAGCTTTCTAGGACCGGTTTCTGGCATTTCAGTCGTCTTCAGCCAGGCTTGCTTGAATCCAGTGGCAAAGTGAGCAAAGGACTCACGTCTGAGCATACCCTGCCAACTTATGGCGAACAAAGCGGTACAAAAGGGGGTGGTGATGGACGGAGCGTCAGAACCAATCAAACACTCACACCCAGTCAACAGATCTGGGTTTTATCCATCACCGTTCTTAAGCCCACTCTGCCACCCCAGTTCAGACATGGCCATATGCAAATCAGCCTGACCCTGTGCCTCATGGGAACAGTCCAGCCCAAACTACCAAGCCATGCCTTCCCTAGACCGGAACCAAGCTTCCTAGGACCAGTTTCTGGCATTTCAGCCGCCTTCAGCCAGGCTTGCTTGAATCCAGTGGCAAAGTGAGCAAGAGACTGACGTCTGAGCATACCCTGCCAACTTATGGCAAACAAAGCGGTACAAAAGGGGGTGGTGACAGACGGAGCATCAGAACCAATCAAACACTTACACCCAATCAACAGATCTGGGTTTGATCCATCACCGTACTTTAGCATACTCTGCCACCCCAGTTCAGACATGGCCATATGCAAATCAGTCTGACCCTGTGCCTCATGGGAGCAGTCCAGCCCGAACGGCCAAACCATGCCTTCCCTGGACCGGAAACAAGCTTCCTAGAACCAGTTTCTGGCATTTCAGCCGTCTTCAGCCAGGCTTCCTTGAATCCAGTGGCAAAGTGAGTAAGAGACTCACGTCTGAGCATACCCTGCCAACTTATGGCGAACAAAGCGGTACAAAAGGGGGTGGTGATGGACGGAGCATCAGAACCAATCAAACACTCACACCCAGTCTACATATCTGGGTTTGATCCATCACCGTTCTTTAGCCCACTCTGCCACCCCAGTTCAGACATTGCCATATGCAAATCAGTCTGACCCTGTGCCTCATTGGAACAGTCCAGCCCGAACTGCCAAGCCATGCCTTCCCTGGACCGGAAACAAGCTTCCTAGAACCGGTTTCTGGCATTTCAGCCGTCTTCAGCCAGGCTTGCTTGAATCCAGTGGCAAAGTGAGCAAGGGACTCACGTCTGGGCATACCCTGCCAACTTATGGCAAACAAAGCGGTACAAAAGGGGGTGGTGACAGACGGAGCATCAGAACCAATCAAACACTTACACCCAATCAACAGATCTGGGTTTGATCCATCACCGTTCTTTAGCCCACTCTGCCACCCCAGTTCAGACATGGCCATATGCAAATCAGCCTGACCCTGTGCCTCATGGGAACAGTCCAGCCCAAACTACCAAGCCATGCCTTCCCTAGACCGGAACCAAGCTTCCTAGGACCAGTTTCTGGCATTTCAGCCGCCTTCAGCCAGGCTTGCTTGAATCCAGTGGCAAAGTGAGCAAGAGACTGACGTCTGAGCATACCCTGCCAACTTATGGCAAACAAAGCGGTACAAAAGGGGGTGGTGACAGACGGAGCATCAGAACCAATCAAACACTTACACCCAATCAACAGATCTGGGTTTGATCCATCACCGTACTTTAGCATACTCTGCCACCCCTGTTCAGACATGGCCATATGCAAATCAGTCTGACCCTGTGCCTCATGGGAGCAGTCCAGCCCGAACGGCCAAACCATGCCTTCCCTGGACCGGAAACAAGCTTCCTAGAACCAGTTTCTGGCATTTCAGCCGTCTTCAGCCAGGCTTCCTTGAATCCAGTGGCAAAGTGAGTAAGAGACTCACGTCTGAGCATACCCTGCCAACTTATGGCGAACAAAGCGGTACAAAAGGGGGTGGTGATGGACGGAGCATCAGAACCAATCAAACACTCACACCCAGTCTACATATCTGGGTTTGATCCATCACCGTTCTTTAGCCCACTCTGCCACCCCAGTTCAGACATTGCCATATGCAAATCAGTCTGACCCTGTGCCTCATGGGAACAGTCCAGCCCGAACTGCCAAGCCATGCCTTCCCTGGACCGGAAACAAGCTTCCTAGAACCGGTTTCTGGCATTTCAGCCGTCTTCAGCCAGGCTTGCTTGAATCCAGTGGCAAAGTGAGCAAGGGACTCACGTCTGGGCATACCCTGCCAACTTATGGCACACAAAGCGGTACAAAAGGGGGTGGTGATGGACAGAGCATCAGAACCAATCAAACACTCACACACAGTCAACAGATCTGGGTTTGATCCATCACCGTTCTTTAGCCCACTCTGCCACCCCAGTTCAGACATGGACATATGCAAATCAGTCTGACCCTGTGCCTCATGGGAACAGTCCAGCCCAAACTGCCAAACCATGCCTTCCCTGGACCGGAAACAAGCTTCCTAGGACCGGTTTCTGGCATTTCAGCCGTCTTCAGCCAGGCTTGCTTGAATCCAGTGGCAAAGTGAGCAAAGGACTCACGTCTGAGCATACCCTGCCAACTTATGGCGAACAAAGCGGTACAAAAGGGGGTGGTGATGGACGGAGCATCAGAACCAATCAAACACTCACACCCAGTCAACAGATCTGGGTTTGATCCATCACCGTTCTTTAGCCCACTCTGCCACCCCAGTTCCGACATGGCCATATGCAAATCAGCCTGACCCTGTGCCTCATGGGAACAGTCCAGCCCAAACTACCAAGCCATGCCTTCCCTGGACCGGAAACAAGCTTCCTAGGACCAGTTTCTGGCATTTCAGCCGTCTTCAGCCAGGCTTGCTTGAATCCGGTGGCAAAGTGAGCAAAAGACTGACATCTGAGCATACCCTGCCAACTTATGGCAAACAAAGCGGTACAAAAGGGGGTGGTGACAGACGGAGCATCAGAACCAATCAAACACTTACACCCAATCAACAGATCTGGGTTTGATCCATCACCGTACTTTAGCATACTCTGCCACCCCAGTTCAGACATTGCCATATGCAAATCAGTCTGACCCTGTGCCTCATGGGAACAGTCCAGCCCGAACTGCCAAGCCATGCCTTCCCTGGACCGGAAACAAGCTTCCTAGAACCGGTTTCTGGCATTTCAGCCGTCTTCAGCCAGGCTTGCTTGAATCCAGTGGCAAAGTGAGCAAGGGACTCACGTCTGGGCATACCCTGCCAACTTATGGCAAACAAAGCGGTACAAAAGGGGGTGGTGACAGACGGAGCATCAGAACCAATCAAACACTTACACCCAATCAACAGATCTGGGTTTGATCCATCACCGTTCTTTAGCCCACTCTGCCACCCCAGTTCAGACATGGCCATATGCAAATCAGCCTGACCCTGTGCCTCATGGGAACAGTCCAGCCCAAACTACCAAGCCATGCCTTCCCTAGACCGGAACCAAGCTTCCTAGGACCAGTTTCTGGCATTTCAGCCGCCTTCAGCCAGGCTTGCTTGAATCCAGTGGCAAAGTGAGCAAGAGACTGACGTCTGAGCATACCCTGCCAACTTATGGCAAACAAAGCGGTACAAAAGGGGGTGGTGACAGACGGAGCATCAGAACCAATCAAACATTTATACCCAATCAACAGATCTGGGTTTGATCCATCACCGTACTTTAGCATACTCTGCCACCCCTGTTCAGACATGGCCATATGCAAATCAGTCTGACCCTGTGCCTCATGGGAGCAGTCCAGCCCGAACGGCCAAACCATGCCTTCCCTGGACCGGAAACAAGCTTCCTAGAACCAGTTTCTGGCATTTCAGCCGTCTTCAGCCAGGCTTCCTTGAATCCAGTGGCAAAGTGAGTAAGAGACTCACGTCTGAGCATACCCTGCCAACTTATGGCGAACAAAGCGGTACAAAAGGGGGTGGTGATGGACGGAGCATCAGAACCAATCAAACACTCACACCCAGTCTACATATCTGGGTTTGATCCATCACCGTTCTTTAGCCCACTCTGCCACCCCAGTTCAGACATTGCCATATGCAAATCAGTCTGACCCTGTGCCTCATGGGAACAGTCCAGCCCGAACTGCCAAGCCATGCCTTCCCTGGACCGGAAACAAGCTTCCTAGAACCGGTTTCTGGCATTTCAGCCGTCTTCAGCCAGGCTTGCTTGAATCCAGTGGCAAAGTGAGCAAAGGACTCACGTCTGGGCATACCCTGCCAACTTATGGCACACAAAGCGGTACAAAAGGGGGTGGTGATGGACGGAGCATCAGAACCAATCAAACACTCACACCCAGTCAACAGATCTGGGTTTGATCCATCACCGTTCTTTAGCCCACTCTGCCACCCCAGTTCCGACATGGCCATATGCAAATCAGTCTGACCCTGTGCCTCATGGGAACAGTCCAGCCCAAACTACCAAGCCATGCCTTCCCTGGACCGGAAACAAGCTTCCTAGGACCAGTTTCTGGCATTTCAGCCGTCTTCAGCCAGGCTTGCTTGAATCCGGTGGCAAAGTGAGCAAGAGACTGACATCTGAGCATACCCTGCCAACTTATGGCAAACAAAGCGGTACAAAAGGGGGTGGTGACAGACGGAGCATCAGAACCAATCAAACACTCACACCCAATCAACAGATCTGGGTTTGATCCATCACCGTACTTTAGCATACTCTGCCACCCCAGTTCAGACATGGCCATATGCAAATCAGTCTGACCCTGTGCCTCATGGGAGCAGTCCAGCCCGAACGGCCAAACCATGCCTTCCCTGGACCGGAAACAAGCTTCCTAGAACCAGTTTCTGGCATTTCAGCCGTCTTCAGCCAGGCTTGCTTGAATCCAGTGGCAAAGTGAGTAAGAGACTCACGTCTGAGCATACCCTGCCAACTTATGGCGAACAAAGCGGTACAAAAGGGGGTGGTGATGGACGGAGCATCAGAACCAATCAAACACTCACACCCAGTCAACAGATCTGGGTTTGATCCATCACCGTTCTTTAGCCCACTCTGCCACCCCAGTTCAGACATGGCCATATGCAAATCAGTCTGACCCTGTGCCTCATGGGAACAGTCCAGCCCGAACTGCCAAGCCATGCCTTCCCTGGACCGGAAACAAGCTTCCTAGGACCGGTTTCAGGCATTTCAGCTGTCTTCAGCCAGGCTTGCTTGAATCCAGGGGCAAAGTGAGCAAGGGACTCACGTCTGAGCATACCCTGCCAACTTATGGCAAACAAAGCGGTACAAAAGGGGGTGGTGACAGACGGAGCATCAGAACCAATCAAACACTTACACCCAATCAACAGATCTGAATTTGATCCATCACCGTTCTTTAGCCCACTCTGCCACCCCAGTTCAGACATGGCCATATGCAAATCAGCCTGACCCTGTGCCTCATGGGAACAGTCCAGCCCAAACTACCAAGCCATGCCTTCCCTAGACCGGAACCAAGCTTCCTAGGACCAGTTTCTGGCATTTCAGCCGCCTTCAGCCAGGCTTGCTTGAATCCAGTGGCAAAGTGAGCAAGAGACTGACGTCTGAGCATACCTTGCCAACTTATGGCAAACAAAGCGGTACAAAAGGGGGTGGTGACAGACGGAGCATCAGAACCAATCAAACACTTACACCCAATCAACAGATCTGGGTTTGATCCATCACCGTACTTTAGCATACTCTGCCACCCCAGTTCAGACATGGCCATATGCAAATCAGTCTGACCCTGTGCCTCATGGGAGCAGTCCAGCCCGAACGGCCAAACCATGCCTTCCCTGGACCGGAAACAAGCTTCCTAGAACCAGTTTCTGGCATTTCAGCCGTCTTCAGCCAGGCTTCCTTGAATCCAGTGGCAAAGTGAGTAAGAGACTCACGTCTGAGCATACCCTGCCAACTTATGGCGAACAAAGCGGTACAAAAGGGGGTGGTGATGGACGGAGCATCAGAACCAATCAAACACTCACACCCAGTCTACATATCTGGGTTTGATCCATCACCGTTCTTTAGCCCACTCTGCCACCCCAGTTCAGACATTGCCATATGCAAATCAGTCTGACCCTGTGCCTCATGGGAACAGTCCAGCCCGAACTGCCAAGCCATGCCTTCCCTGGACCGCAAACAAGCTTCCTAGAACCGGTTTCTGGCATTTCAGCCGTCTTCAGCCAGGCTTGCTTGAATCCAGTGGCAAAGTGAGCAAGGGACTCACGTCTGGGCATACCCTGCCAACTTATGGCACACAAAGCGGTACAAAAGGGGGTGGTGATGGACAGAGCATCAGAACCAATCAAACACTCACACACAGTCAACAGATCTGGGTTTGATCCATCACCGTTCTTTAGCCCACTCTGCCACCCCAGTTCAGACATGGACATATGCAAATCAGTCTGACCCTGTGCCTCATGGGAACAGTCCAGCCCAAACTGCCAAACCATGCCTTCCCTGGACCGGAAACAAGCTTCCTAGGACCGGTTTCTGGCATTTCAGCCGTCTTCAGCCAGGCTTGCTTGAATCCAGTGGCAAAGTGAGCAAAGGACTCACGTCTGAGCATACCCTGCCAACTTATGGCGAACAAAGCGGTACAAAAGGGGGTGGTGATGGACGGAGCATCAGAACCAATCAAACACTCACACCCAGTCAACAGATCTGGGTTTGATCCATCACCGTTCTTTAGCCCACTCTGCCACCCCAGTTCCGACATGGCCATATGCAAATCAGCCTGACCCTGTGCCTCATGGGAACAGTCCAGCCCAAACTACCAAGCCATGCCTTCCCTGGACCGGAAACAAGCTTCCTAGGACCAGTTTCTGGCATTTCAGCCGTCTTCAGCCAGGCTTGCTTGAATCCGGTGGCAAAGTGAGCAAAAGACTGACATCTGAGCATACCCTGCCAACTTATGGCAAACAAAGCGGTACAAAAGGGGGTGGTGACAGACGGAGCATCAGAACCAATCAAACACTTACACCCAATCAACAGATCTGGGTTTGATCCATCACCGTACTTTAGCATACTCTGCCACCCCAGTTCAGACATTGCCATATGCAAATCAGTCTGACCCTGTGCCTCATGGGAACAGTCCAGACCGAACTGCCAAGCCATGCCTTCCCTGGACCGGAAACAAGCTTCCTAGAACCGGTTTCTGGCATTTCAGCCGTCTTCAGCCAGGCTTGCTTGAATCCAGTGGCAAAGTGAGCAAGGGACTCACGTCTGGGCATACCCTGCCAACTTATGGCAAACAAAGCGGTACAAAAGGGGGTGGTGACAGACGGAGCATCAGAACCAATCAAACACTTACACCCAATCAACAGATCTGGGTTTGATCCATCACCGTTCTTTAGCCCACTCTGCCACCCCAGTTCAGACATGGCCATATGCAAATCAGCCTGACCCTGTGCCTCATGGGAACAGTCCAGCCCAAACTACCAAGCCATGCCTTCCCTAGACCGGAACCAAGCTTCCTAGGACCAGTTTCTGGCATTTCAGCCGCCTTCAGCCAGGCTTGCTTGAATCCAGTGGCAAAGTGAGCAAGAGACTGACGTCTGAGCATACCCTGCCAACTTATGGCAAACAAAGCGGTACAAAAGGGGGTGGTGACAGACGGAGCATCAGAACCAATCAAACACTTACACCCAATCAACAGATCTGGGTTTGATCCATCACCGTACTTTAGCATACTCTGCCACCCCTGTTCAGACATGGCCATATGCAAATCAGTCTGACCCTGTGCCTCATGGGAGCAGTCCAGCCCGAACGGCCAAACCATGCCTTCCCTGGACCGGAAACAAACTTCCTAGAACCAGTTTCTGGCATTTCAGCCGTCTTCAGCCAGGCTTCCTTGAATCCAGTGGCAAAGTGAGTAAGAGACTCACGTCTGAGCATACCCTGCCAACTTATGGCGAACAAAGCGGTACAAAAGGGGGTGGTGATGGACGGAGCATCAGAACCAATCAAACACTCACACCCAGTCTACATATCTGGGTTTTATCCATCACCGTTCTTTAGCCCACTCTGCCACCCCAGTTCAGACATTGCCATATGCAAATCAGTCTGACCCTGTGCCTCATGGGAACAGTCCAGCCCGAACTGCCAAGCCATGCCTTCCCTGGACCGGAAACAAGCTTCCTAGAACCGGTTTCTGGCATTTCAGCCGTCTTCAGCCAGGCTTGCTTGAATCCAGTGGCAAAGTGAGCAAGGGACTCACGTCTGGGCATACCCTGCCAACTTATGGCACACAAAGCGGTACAAAAGGGGGTGGTGATGGACAGAGCATCAGAACCAATCAAACACTCACACACAGTCAACAGATCTGGGTTTGATCCATCACCGTTCTTTAGCCCACTCTGCCACCCCAGTTCAGACATGGACATATGCAAATCAGTCTGACCCTGTGCCTCATGGGAACAGTCCAGCCCAAACTGCCAAACCATGCCTTCCCTGGACCGGAAACAAGCTTCCTAGGACCGGTTTCTGGCATTTCAGCCGTCTTCAGCCAGGCTTGCTTGAATCCAGTGGCAAAGTGAGCAAAGGACTCACGTCTGAGCATACCCTGCCAACATATGGCGAACAAAGTGGTACAAAAGGGGGTGGTGATGGACGGAGCATCAGAACCAATCAAACACTCACACCCAGTCAACAGATCTGGGTTTGATCCATCACCGTTCTTTAGCCCACTCTGCCACCCTAGTTCCGACATGGCCATATGCAAATCAGCCTGACCCTGTGCCTCATGGGAACAGTCCAGCCCAAACTACCAAGCCATGCCTTCCCTGGACCGGAAACAAGCTTCCTAGGACCAGTTTCTGGCATTTCAGCCGTCTTCAGCCAGGCTTGCTTGAATCCGGTGGCAAAGTGAGCAAGAGACTGACATCTGAGCATACCCTGCCAACTTATGGCAAACAAAGCGGTACAAAAGGGGGTGGTGACAGACGGAGCATCAGAACCAATCAAACACTCACACCCAATCAACAGATCTGGGTTTGATCCATCACCGTACTTTAGCATACTCTGCCACCCCAGTTCAGACATGGCCATATGCAAATCAGTCTGACCCTGTGCCTCATGGGAGCAGTCCAGCCCGAACGGCCAAACCATGCCTTCCCTGGACCGGAAACAAGCTTCCTAGAACCAGTTTCTGGCATTTCAGCCGTCTTCAGCCAGGCTTGCTTGAATCCAGTGGCAAAGTGAGTAAGAGACTCACGTCTGAGCATACCCTGCCAACTTATGGCGAACAAAGCGGTACAAAAGGGGGTGGTGATGGACGGAGCATCAGAACCAATCAAACACTCACACCCAGTCAACAGATCTGGGTTTGATCCATCACCGTTCTTTAGCCCACTCTGCCACCCCAGTTCAGACATGGCCATATGCAAATCAGTCTGACCCTGTGCCTCATGGGAACAGTCCAGCCCGAACTGCCAAGCCATGCCTTCCCTGGACCGGAAACAAGCTTCCTAGGACCGGTTTCAGGCATTTCAGCTGTCTTCAGCCAGGCTTGCTTGAATCCAGGGGCAAAGTGAGCAAGGGACTCACGTCTGAGCATACCCTGCCAACTTATGGCAAACAAAGCGGTACAAAAGGGGGTGGTGACAGACGGAGCATCAGAACCAATCAAACACTTACACCCAATCAACAGATCTGAATTTGATCCATCACCGTTCTTTAGCCCACTCTGCCACCCCAGTTCAGACATGGCCATATGCAAATCAGCCTGACCCTGTGCCTCATGGGAACAGTCCAGCCCAAACTACCAAGCCATGCCTTCCCTAGACCGGAACCAAGCTTCCTAGGACCAGTTTCTGGCATTTCAGCCGCCTTCAGCCAGGCTTGCTTGAATCCAGTGGCAAAGTGAGCAAGAGACTGACGTCTGAGCATACCTTGCCAACTTATGGCAAACAAAGCGGTACAAAAGGGGGTGGTGACAGACGGAGCATCAGAACCAATCAAACACTTACACCCAATCAACAGATCTGGGTTTGATCCATCACCGTACTTTAGCATACTCTGCCACCCCAGTTCAGACATGGCCATATGCAAATCAGTCTGACCCTGTGCCTCATGGGAGCAGTCCAGCCCGAACGGCCAAACCATGCCTTCCCTGGACCGGAAACAAGCTTCCTAGAACCAGTTTCTGGCATTTCAGCCGTCTTCAGCCAGGCTTCCTTGAATCCAGTGGCAAAGTGAGTAAGAGACTCACGTCTGAGCATACCCTGCCAACTTATGGCGAACAAAGCGGTACAAAAGGGGGTGGTGATGGACGGAGCATCAGAACCAATCAAACACTCACACCCAGTCTACATATCTGGGTTTGATCCATCACCGTTCTTTAGCCCACTCTGCCACCCCAGTTCAGACATTGCCATATGCAAATCAGTCTGACCCTGTGCCTCATGGGAACAGTCCAGCCCGAACTGCCAAGCCATGCCTTCCCTGGACCGGAAACAAGCTTCCTAGAACCGGTTTCTGGCATTTCAGCCGTCTTCAGCCAGGCTTGCTTGAATCCAGTGGCAAAGTGAGCAAGGGACTCACGTCTGGGCATACCCTGCCAACTTATGGCACACAAAGCGGTACAAAAGGGGGTGGTGATGGACGGAGCATCAGAACCAATCAAACACTCACACCCAGTCAACAGATCTGGGTTTGATCCATCACCGTTCTTTAGCCCACTCTGCCACCCCAGTTCCGACATGGCCATATGCAAATCAGCCTGACCCTGTGCCTCATGGGAACAGTCCAGCCCAAACTACCAAGCCATGCCTTCCCTGGACCGGAAACAAGCTTCCTAGGACCAGTTTCTGGCATTTCAGCCGTCTTCAGCCAGGCTTGCTTGAATCCGGTGGCAAAGTGAGCAAGAGACTGACATCTGAGCATACCCTGCCAACTTATGGCAAACAAAGCGGTACAAAAGGGGGTGGTGACAGACGGAGCATCAGAACCAATCAAACACTTACACCCAACCAACAGATCTGGGTTTGATCCATCACCGTACTTTAGCATACTCTGCCACCCCAGTTCAGACATGGCCATATGCAAATCAGTCTGACCCTGCGCCTCATGGGAGCAGTCCAGCCCGAACGGCCAAACCATGCCTTCCCTGGACCGGAAACAAGCTTCCTAGAACCAGTTTCTGGCATTTCAGCCGTCTTCAGCCAGGCTTGCTTGAATCCAGTGGCAAAGTGAGTAAGAGACTCACGTCTGAGTATACCCTGCCAACTTATGGCGAACAAAGCGGTACAAAAGGGGGTGGTGATGGACGGAGCATCAGAACCAATCAAACACTCACACCCAGTCTACATATCTGGCTTTGATCCATCACCGTTCTTTAGCCCACTCTGCCACCCCAGTTCAGACATTGCCATATGCAAATCAGTCTGACCCTGTGCCTCATGGGAACAGTCCAGCCCGAACTGCCAAGCCATGCCTTCCCTGGACCGGAAACAAGCTTCCTAGAACCGGTTTCTGGCATTTCAGCCGTCTTCAGCCAGGCTTGCTTGAATCCAGTGGCAAAGTGAGCAAGGGACTCACGTCTGGGCATACCCTGCCAACTTATGGCGCACAAAGCGGTACAAAAGGGGGTGGTGATGGACAGAGCATCAGAACCAATCAAACACTCACACCCAGTCAACAGATCTGGGTTTGATCCATCACCGTTCTTTAGCCCACTCTGCCACCCCAGTTCAGACATGGCCACATGCAAATCAGTCTGACCCTGTGCCTCATGGGAATAGTCCAGCCCAAACTGCCAAACCATGCCTTCCCTCGACCGGAAACAAGCTTCCTAGGACCGGTTTCTGGCATTTCAGCCGTCTTCAGCCAGGCTTGCTTAAATCCAGTGGCAAAGTGAGCAAGGGACTCACAACTGAGCATACCCTGCCAACTTATGGCGAACAAAGTGGTACAAAAGGGGGTGGTGATGGACGGAGCATCAGAACCAATCAAACACTCACACCCAGTCAACGGATCTGGGTTTGATCCATCACCGTTCTTTAACCCACTCTGCCACCCCAGTTCAGACATGGCCATATGCAAATCAGTCTGACCCTGTGCCTCCTGGGACCAGTCCAGCCCGAACTGCCAAGCCATGCCTTCCCTGGACCGGAAACAAGCTTCCTAGGACCGGTTTCTGGCATTTCAGCCGTCTTCAGCCAGGCTTGCTTGAATCCAGTGGCAAAGTGAGCAAGGGACTCACGTCTGAGCATACCCTGCCAACTTATGGCGAACAAAGCGGTACAAAAGGGGGTGGTGATGGATGGAGCAGCACCCCTAGAGCGACAGTCACCCTGTCACTGAGGTCACAGGACCCTTGAGGCCGGTTCCTCTCACCCATTGGTACCTCCATTGGCCTTGTTTAAGCAGTAGTAGCTTCCACTCACCAGGAATCAGCAATGCAGGATTTGCACACACACCAAACTAAGTTCGCAAACTTCACAGACTTTCTGCTTCATGCACAAACACTTTTAACATGTGCTGTCTGCTTTGGGGCCAGTAGAATTATGCAGCAGTAGAAAACAACATTTTGCTGCAGTGTTGACTATATTATTCAGCAAAAAAAAGGCTGTAACATAATGCGGTATTTTTTCTGATACTTTATAATGTTGACATTTTTAAACATAATAATAGTCTCTACAAATAATTTGCCTCATTAGTACCAGTGTAACATACAAATGCAGCAGTGAGAAAGGTTACCAGTCACCCTTTGCAAAGGGCCCGCCACTTCGCAGCAACACAAGTCACATGTTTTACTAACTTTTGAGCTCCAAACAATTTATTAGTTAAAATCAACAGATTATGCAGCAGACAATGTATTATGTGGCAAATATGGCAGAGACAAAATTATGTGGAAAACATTGGCAAACTAGAATATCTTGCCATTCTTGTTTGAACTGCTCTTGTGGAAAAAGGGAGGAAAAGTGCTCATGACAGAAACTGCATGGCTCAGAGGCAAATGGCTTGTGCTTCCACTTTTAAGCGTATTCAGGACATCCTGTGATTGGAAACATATCCCACTTTGTGAATATATTTTAATGTCAATAACTCATATTAAACCTTTAATAAACATGTGTATCCCTTGGTTGAATTAAATAATGTAATAAGTTGTAACTGGTCAGTGAAATGCCAAACAAATACTAAAAATTGGGATGGTTTGCTCTTTCTGGCCACACTTCTGACCCCACCCACTGACCCAATGCACGGGTTATTCCCTCCCTCTGATTCTCCGCCGACAGTTCCCCTACTTTTTGGCCCTCATTTCGACCACTGCATCACATGCCCACACTATGCAAAGGTGCACGCTCAGGAAGCACAGGTGAAAGTATGCAAAATATACAGCGGATACTGGCTGGGACCCCATGAATCAATGGATGAATGAATGTAGGCCCCTTACCTATCGTGGAGATGTGTGACGAGTGGAACTCGTTGTTGGTGAATCTGTGCCCTTTGAGGAGCAACCGGAACAGGACGTCGTACTGCTTGGCCATGCTGCCTCGAGGAGCCTGTTCATAGAGGGGGAGGGCAGGGAGAGGAGCCTCAGTGGCAGCAGTGGCTCCGCACACCCATGGCTGTCTAGGCACCAGTGCTGGAGCAGAGTTTTCTGTTGAAAATTTATTGGGTTTTTAAGCTCCAGTTTTGTCTATATGTCGAAAATTAAAATACTAATTTGTAATCATTAATTATTTTTTTGTGTGAAAATTCTGATTAACCAACACGAATTAACAAGAGAAATTACACGTGGGAATGCATATATGTTGCTTAATAATAATGTGCAGGTTTAATTAAAATGAATGTTGCTAAGTGCTGTTTGTTTTAAAGCACAAAACGCTTTTGAAATAACGTGTATTAATGCTTTACTGTGTTGCAAAAGGCTAGATAATTACATACACATAAGGGTATTAGTGGGGTTAACACTGTTCAATCACTATGCTGTGGTAACATTGTTTTTGTCTCTTTTAATTAAGATGGTCCATTTTGGCCTGTGATAAAATGGCTGCCGTTTACAGCCTGTGCTCGAGTGAAAATGAGATGACGAGAGGCCTTGTTGAAAGTCACCTGACTATGGCTTCTGCTGGAGTTTTGAAAGTTTCCGTGATGACAGTGACTCCAGGCAAGCGTCCAAGTAACCTTGGAGGACAAGGGAGCCACAATGAACTTTGTGATTACAGTGGTGGTTCCGAGGAAATGTGTGTGCAAAAGTAACATTTGCAAAACTCGAGTTTCCTTCTTCCGTCTTTTTATTTTTGTGATTTTTCTGAGCGGAGATTTTCCAAATGTAGCGATGCTACATCCTTTCCTGCTCGCTCTGCTCAGCGGTTCAACGGATATTCAGAACATTTTATGTTGCTTTAATTTGTAAGATTTCCTATAAGTATTGTTAGCCTAGAGAGGGTCTAAGGCCACTTCTTCCCAAACCTGCGTTGGTGAGGATCGATGCTGTGAGGACGGCGACTCGGGAGACTTCTACTGAGAGACCTGTCCTGACCCATTCATGACATTTAGCTAGAATAGGTAATTATGAGAATAATGATTTACTTTGATTGAATTTCTTTGAACTAATTTTAGATAAAGTACCATTATTTTAAATACAGTGTTGGTGGTTATTTCTTGTCATTTATTGAATACTCTATTTTGATTATTATTGTTTAGATCATGACTCAGGACAGTATCAAACTGATCCTATTGACCTCACTGCAGATACAGGGTGTTTAGGAGTTTCCTCTCCGCAGGTTCAGTGCTGATAGAGTAATCGAGCGTATGTTAGTGAAATGGGCCCAAGTGTATGATGAGTGCATGTGCGTGTATCTGTGAAATTACTCTATCCGTGGAAGTAGGGAGAATTTGTATGCCCTGATCTGCACCACCAGCGCCGTCTTCCGACAGTGTTGGCACCAGAGGGACCAGGTCTTCTCATGCCAGGGGAGAGGGCTCCTCTGCAGCTGCTGTACAAGAGCTTCTCTGTTGCGGCACGCGAGATCTACTCTGCTCAAGACATGCTCTTCTGCTGTCGTGGGTGAGATGCCCTTCTACTGTGGTGTGAGGGCTACAATAACAGAAAGAGAGCCGTCATGGCGCTGTACGGAGGTGGAAGCCAAGAGTCCCGACTCCTGACCCACTGCTCTTCAGGCGGGGAGGCGATTACTAATCCTCTGGGCCTTTCTGGCAAGCACTGCAGCCAAGCGAATGTATTTTTTTTAAATTTTAGAATGGCGCCAGCTTCGGACCCGAGCAGGAACTGAGGTAGCCAATAGCGGGCGAGAAGGAGGAGCCACAGACCTTAGTTGCGTCTGGGCTGTTGTTTATTGGGATGGGCGATAAACTTCACCATGCGGCAGATTGTGGAGTTTTTTGCGGAACTCTATGCTCCAAGCGAAGCGCGGAGTGGACAAAACTCAGTGAACTCAGCTAGCGGAGCAGAGTTTACCGCCCACACTTAGTTACGATTTGGCAACTCAACTCTACTGTCCTGTGTAAAAGCACGTGACACATAAAAATAGTCTAAATGTGCTTGGGACTTATGCAGCACTGAATAATATGCATACCCATGTTCAGTAGGAATTTTCTTATACCATATATCAACCAAGCCCTGATCTCGACATAAGGCTTTCAGTGATTGATATACTCTGGGTTTCCGCCCGTGTAAGTTTGGTGTCTTCCCATAGACCAACTACTGGGTATCCCCACACAATATGATTGGCAAGGGCCAGAGTGCCAGCTCATTAGAAAGCCAATCAAAGACACATGGGTCATCTGATATGCATCCATACACTGAACATATTGTGAATTTGAATCCATTACAGGACTGTCATTCTGCCATGACCCATCTGCCATGTTTATCCACCCGCACTTGTTTAAACTGTATACCAGCACTTCAAACCAGAATTGCCACCCCTCTGATGTGTGCACCTTGAGAGGTACCCCCAATCAATCTTTACGCAAATGAATTTAAAACATCCCTCCGTGCCCCTTCAATATGAGTCTCATTCAGCCCACAGATATTAATAGTAGCAATCCACAGCTTCTCCTTCCCTACCATCAGGCCATAATAAATTCCAAACCCTGCATATCTCTTCTATATCCCATATCTAACGTAAAGAACATATCTCTGAGCCTTTCAATCTGTAACATCCAAATCTCCATCTCATTACCCCAACAACATGTGAAACCTATATATATATGCATGTGGGTGTGTGTGTGTGCGTGTGTATATATATATAACGGAGTATTTCGTCAAAAGAGCTCCTGTGCACCAGAAATCCGAAGGAAAACAGGAACAGACGAAGACTGACCCAGGATGCAAGTGAGAGAATTAGTTTTTTTGATTTTCAGCGTTGCCTGCATGACGCGTTTCAGCCTACGAAAGGCCTTGATCACATGACGCCGAGGCTAAGCAGGGGCAATTTAAAGTGCAAGTGCAAAGTATGTGACAACCATGATTGGCTAACGCATAAGTGGCGTAATAGACATGGAAAAAATACATTAGAAATACTGTACATGATAATTCGTAGTTCACTTTTAGTAAAATACATAAAAGTCACGAACATTAATAAATAGTTGGTAAAACAATCCTTAAAATCAAAGAAAGCACAAATATAGGGTGCGATCTAAATTTAAGGTAAAAACCAACGGGCAGTGGCAGTTTAAAACAAGTTTTAAATGTTTTATATAAAGGAACTGAACACCTGCATATGCAACAACGAAATAAGCTGTGCAAAATATACAATATGTGCAAATGAGACCCAAGTGGGTAAAATCCTGGTCATGTACGTAAATAATGAACATATATGATACAAATAACCATCATAGATGAACACTAACATGTCTATAGCAAAACGCCAATCAAGATAGTACATAATATACAAAGTGCAAAAAAACAGTGTTATATTAAAAACAATCTTAATATAATCTGAAGTAATGCTTCAAAAATTTGTGAATATTTCTGCATACTTAAAAGGTATGGAGGCTATACATCGATGGAACAATGGATATAAGCATCTTTAAAACTGATGGAAAGAGTTGATAAAAATGGTATGATTACAGGCAGGTGAAGAAATCTTCACTAGCGTTAAGACCCACAGGGGTCTTAGAGTCCAATTCAAGAATATAGCGGGTTTCCAACGTTCGGAGAAGGGCCTCACGATTGCCTCCTCGTCTCAACGGGGGCACAGAGTCGATGACAAAAAACCTAAGGAGTTCATTTTTGTTGTCATGACACTCCTTAAAGTGGCGTGCAACAGGGTATGTTGGATCACTACCATTGATGGCCCGTATGTGCTGGAGTATCCGCTTGTGGACCTGCAATTTGGTACTGCCAACATATTGCAGGCCACACGGACACTCCAGCACATACACCGCAAATTCAGTTCTGCAGGTAAGGAATTTGTTAATAGGGCATGGGATGTCACAGAACGGAATGCAATATTCCAACTTGTTGGCCCCATGCCTGCACGCTTTACAGCTAGAACAACGTTTGAAGCCCTTACTCGTTTGCAACCATGTTTTAGTCGCTACATTTTCAGGACTGGATTTAACTAGCGCATCCTTCATCGAACGAGCTTTTCTGAATGTAATGACTGGACTAGCTGTCATCAGGTCCCCAATGACAGGGTCATTACAAACGAGGTTCCAATTTTTCTTAAGTATTTTGCGTAGAGCCTGATGTTGACGATTATAGGTCACAATTAATCTGATCGGTTGATTAGTGGGTAAGCTCGTTTCGATAGGTACAGACTTCTTTAGGGCCTCACTCCTAGGGATGCGATTGGCTTTTTGAATAGCATTATCAACCATCGCAACAGTATACCCCCTTTGCAAAAAACGTGCTTTACTAGCTTGTTGAGCTTTAACACATTCTAGGTCAGTGCTGCAAATGCGCCTTATACGCAACATCTCCCCATAGGGTATGCTGCGTATGAGATGTGCCGGATGGTGACTTGAGGCATGCAACACTGTATTACCCGCAGTGGGCTTCCTAAATAGACGCGTTATTAACTGGTCATTGCTGGCCATGATCTCTACATCTAAGAAGCACACCGACTCCTGGCTTATGTTGGACGTAAAGCAGAGGTTAAGAGTGATAATGTTGAGTGCACTTATGAAATCTAGGGCTGCCTGTTTGGTACCCCGCCATATCAAAAAGATGTCATCGATATCGCGGAGCCATACAATTACATGTTTGGAAAATGTGTCATGGTGTTGGCCAAAGAGGACCTGCTCCTCCCAGCAGCCCATATGCAAACAGGCATAGCTGGGAGAAAAACAGGCCCCCATGGCTACACCCCTGACCTGTTGGAAGTATTGGTTACCAAACATAAAGAAGTTGTTGTACAAGCAAAATGTAATCATATCAAGTAACATTTTATTATGATTGGCTGGCATAATGGGTCTATTCCCCAGATAGTGTACAATTGCTTTCAAGCCATCAGAATGATGTATGCTTGTATACAACGCTGTTACATCAAGTGTAATCAACCAACACATAGAGTCCCAAGGAGTGTCTGCGATTTTTCTTAAAAAATCACCTGTATCCTGCACAAATGACGGTAGGGTTTGAACATGTTCCTGCAAGAAATTGTCAATGTACACAGATGTGTTTTCCAATAACCCCCCACAGGCTGAGATGATAGGCCTGCCAGGAGGCTTGACGGGGTCCTTGTGTACTTTAGGGATGAAATAAATCACCGGAGTGATTGGATACTCATTCTTGAGGTTCTTAAATTCATCCTGGCTCAAAAGTCCGGTACTTCTCCAAGCAACCAAACGTGCATAGAAGTCATTCTGTGCTTTTCTCATCGTAGCTGCTTCACACCGTTTATAGCAGAGCGGATCATTAAGCTGGCTCTGGGCTTCATCTAGATAAAGTTGACGTGGCCAAAGTACCACATTGCCGCCTTTATCTGATTGGCGGATGATGATGTTGTTGTTTGCCTGCAGTTTTTTGACCAACTGGATATACCAGGTATTCTGTGCAGTGTGTTGTGTTTTTTCACGAAGCGTAGATGCATAAAATTTTTTCATGCCTGCTATAGATAGATCGTGAAAAATGTCTAGATTATCATGCAGCATCAAAGGAGAAAACGTTGATTTGGACTTAAATTTAGTGAGGCCAGACACATTAGGAATCAGTTCATCATTAGTACGACTAAAGCCAGAGTCTTCAGTATGCAGTTGTTGTAGATCTTGCAGCAATTGAAAATCACTGGCTCTGAGTCCATGAAATTGTGTAACCATGGGAAGAGGTTGGGGTCGTGGTGCTGGAGGGTTAAGCCGAAAATACTTCTGCAGTTTCAGCTTGCGAATAAACTTGTATAAATCTATTCGTGTCTTGGAGTAATTGAAATTGCTGACTGGACTGTAGGACAGGCCCAAATGGAGGATTTTGATGTCGGCTTGGCTCAATTGAATATCTGTAAGATTTAGAACAGATATGGAGCTGCTTTCTACCCCTTCCAAATGTTGCCCAACTACTGTTTCTTCCATTCTCTGTTGTAATTTCTTTTTGGCTTGGCGCTTGGAAGCTGCTTGTCGGCGCGCTCTGCGCTTTTGGTTGATTCTTTTACAACGTTGGAGTTTTGGCGTCTCGGTCTCAAAGTTTCGCGCCGTTCTTGTCGTAAGCAGTCCACCTCTTGCGCTAGGGAATGTTTGGTAAACCCCAAACGCATTAGGTTATTATGGCGTTCACTGTCAGACTCACTGTTGGGTACTGAGCTCAGGTCAGAAATCGAAGATGCCCCTTGATGTACTTGAGTAGCACTTGAGCCTGGCTCAGATGACACTTGCATTGGAGGTGGTTTGGAAGTTTTGATGGCATCGAACTTCCTAGCAAAGGTGAAAATACGACCTTCCTGATAATCAATTTTGTCGCGTTGAAATTTAAACGCCTTGCGTTTTTTGATTACTTCCTCCTCTTTGCGAAGATGAAAAACCATCTCCTCCCTGAGTTTAACACAGTCAACAGAGGAATCCAAAGCACAGATTTCATTCTCGACAATGTCAATCTGGGTCTGCAGTGCTGCGCGATTACTCTCCGCATATTTGACCAAAATGACCACCAACTTACGCGATGACTCCAGATTACACTCCGCCCATTCATTAAGCATGTTAGGATCAGGTTGTTCATAGCTGGGTGCCAGCATTATTCGAAGCCCCCGAGGGATGCGCCCCACCTCTAGATAGCGATTCAAGGAGCGGTGCTCCCACCATTTGGCTTGTTCAGCCTTCATCAACTTTTCCAGCCGTTTAAAGATTTCCCGTGGGTTAGGAGTCCCACTGATGTGCTCGACTGTTTGTTTTACGATGTTAGACCCACCAGCCGGTGAGTCATCAAACACACCGATGGCTGCCTCCTCCCTGCTTCTCAAGGCGTCTGCAGACATGGCGCTGTATATAATGAAACACAAATGTGTACTCACAGGAATCACGGGCCGTTGGAGATCAGAAACTGCCCAAATCCTCTGCACTCCTTCACCGCAAAATACAACCAGACTCCTCACCGGAGTAGATCCCTTTGCGCTTACGATGTCGTCCGACACTCAGCAACTCGGGTCCACCGCCGATTTCGGGAGTGTTACAGGTGATGCGGGGGCTGTAGCGGCTGAACCTGACAGGAACAAGAGAGACCTTCCGGAGCACCGAAAAGAACTGCTTCCTGCCGCTTAGCCCGTTGCGAAGGAGGGGTCAGCGTAGATACCGGAGAAGCAAAGCCGGTAAAGTAGCTAACGGAGTATTTCGTCAAAAGAGCTCCTGTGCACCAGAAATCCAAAGGAAAACAGGAACAGACGAAGACTGACCCAGGATGCAAGTGAGAGAATTAGTTTATTTGATTTTCAGCGTTGCCTGCATGACGCGTTTCAGCCTACGAAAGGCCTTGATCACATGACGCCGAGGCTAAGCAGGGGCAATTTAACTTGCAAGTGCAAAGTATGTGACAACCATGATTGGCTAACGCACAAGTGGCGTAATAGACATGGAAAAAATACATTAGAAATACTGTACATGATAATTCGTAGTTCACTTTTAGTAAAATACATAAAAGTCACGAACATTAATGAATAGTTGGTAAAACAATCCTTAAAATCAAAGAAAGCACAAAAATAGGGTGCGATCTAAATTTAAGGTAAAAACCAACGGGCAGTGGCAGTTTAAAACAAGTTTTAAATGTTTTATATAAAGGAACTGAACACCTGCATATGCAACAACGAAATAAGCTGTGCAAAATACGCAATATGTGCAAATGAGACCCATATATATATATATTCCGTTCCACGATTTCCCAAAGGCAGGGCGCACTCACTTCTCGACGTCCATAGGGTCGGGGAAGAACAGGCACACTCGACGTCAACAACAATTACACTCACGTGAGTTAGTACACCATTGCTTTATGGGACTGGGAGTTCAATCAATCAAACCCATGTGGGCTGCTGGCAGTCTCTGTATAGACTCCCAGTCCCAGAAAGTAATGGTGTACTAACTCACCTGAGTGTAATTGTGTTTTGCATTCAAATAAAAGGAGATCACTGGAAAGTCCTTATGGTGGCATTCACTGTGTAGCAGACAGCCTATGAGGAAGGGAGTGTTTCCCGAAACGCGTCCGGTCTCTGCTGACGTCGAGTGTGCCTGTTCTTCCCCGACCCTATGGACGTCGAGAAGTGAGTGCGCCCCGCCTTTGGGTAATCGTGGAACGGAATAGAATCGGCCTGCCTAGCCGAAGGGCGCACCGCCGCAGACAATAGCAGCTCTGCTGCTGGACTGTGTTTTCAGCGGATTGGAACTTTTGACACATGGTAGTATTGGGGGAAGATATTGAAGACACGCCCGTGATTCGCACTATTTTATACAGAGACTGCCAGCAGCCCACATGGGTTTGATTGATTGGACTCCCAGTCCCAGAAAGCAATGGTGTACTAAGTCACCTGAGTGTAATTGTGTTTTGCATTCAAATAAAAGGAGATCACTGGGAAGTCCTTATGGGGGCATTCACTGTGTAGCAGACAGCCTATGAGGAAGGGAGTGTTTCCCGAAACGTGTCAGGTCTCTGCTGATGTTGAGTGTGCCTGTTCTTCCCCGACCCTATGGACGTTGAGAAGTGAGTTCGCCCTGCCTTTGGGTAATCGTGGAACGGAATATATATATGTATATATATATATATATATATCAAACACAATCCTCACATGTCCAGCAAAGGATGAGAGACGCACTCGGCCTTCAGTAATCTTGCATTTATTAAAACCGGAACATGATGTTATCCCTACGCGTTTCGGTCTCCTGACCTTCTTTCTGGGGAAATTGCGCAAATGTCTGTGCTTTTGACCTTTCATGTCGTTGGCTCCTCCCTCGCCTGGGCCAACAACCAATAGCAACCATCCAGGTGTATTCTGGTCATCATAGTTCAGGGCAACAGCTATCTTTCAAATTAATCCCATATTGGGCCGCAATAATCATGTTCAAAACATGTGAGGATTGTGTTTGATGTTATGGGCGGCGCCGGTCCAGCGCCGTTTTACAGAGACTGCACCACCTCGCCAAACGCAGATTGTAGCGTAGGGGGTCCTGGTCTGCCCTACATTTCGGACCTACCAGGAGTCTTAAGGCATGGATGCCGATATTTTGAACATGATTATTGCGGCCCAATATGGGATTAATTTGAAAGATAGCTGTTGCCCTGAACTATGATGACCAGAATACACCTGGATGGTTGCTATTGGTTGTTGGCCCAGGCGAGGGAGGAGCCAACGACATGAAAGGTCAAAAGCACAGATACTTGCGCAATTTCCCCAGAAAGAAGGTCAGGAGACCGAAACGCGTAGGGATAACATCATGTTCCGGTTTTAATAAATGCAAGATTACTGAAGGCAAAGTGCGTCTCTCATCCTTTGCTGGACATGTGAGGATTGTGTTTGATGTTATGGGCGGCGCCGGTCCAGCGCCGTTTTACAGAGACTGCACCACCTCGCCAAACGCAGATTGTAGCGTAGGGGCTCCTGGTCTGCCCTACATTTCGGACCTACCAGGAGTATTCAGGCATGGATGCCGATATTTTGAACATGATTATTGCGGCCCAATATGGGATTAATTTGAAAGATAGCTGTTGCCCTGAACTATGATGACCAGAATACACCTGGATGGTTGCTATTGGTTGTTGGCCCAGGCGAGGGAGGAGCCAACGACATGAAAGGTCAAAAGCACAGATACTTGCGCAATTTCCCCAGAAAGAAGGTCAGGAGACCGAAACGCGTAGGGATAACATCATGTTCCGGTTTTAATAAATGCAAGATTACTGAAGGCCGAGTGCGTCTCTCATCCTTTGCTGGACATGTGAGGATTGTGTTTGATGTTATGGGCGGCGCCGGTCCAGCGCCGTTTTACAGAGACTGCACCACCTCGCCAAACGCAGATTGTAGCGTAGGGGGTCCTGGTCTGCCCTACATTTCGGACCTACCAGGAGTCTTCAGGCATGGATGCCGATATTTTGAACATGATTATTGCGGCCCAATATGGGATTAATTTGAAAGATAGCTGTTGCCCTGAACTATGATGACCAGAATACACCTGGATGGTTGCTATTGGTTGTTGGCCCAGGCGAGGGAGGAGCCAACGACATGAAAGGTCAAAAGCACAGATACTTGCGCAATTTCCCCAGAAAGAAGGTCAGGAGACCGAAACGCGTCGGGATAACATCATGTTCCGGTTTTAATAAATGCAAGATTACTGAAGGCCGAGTGGGTCTCTCATCCTTTGCTGGACATGTGAGGATTGTGTTTGATGTTATGGGCGGCGCCGGTCCAGCGCCGTTTTACAGAGACTGCACCACCTCGCCAAACGCAGATTGTAGCGTAGGGGGTCCTGGTCTGCCCTACATTTCGGACCTACCAGGAGTCTTCAGGCATGGATGCCGATATTTTGAACATGATTATTGCGGCCCAATATGGGATTAATTTGAAAGATAGCTGTTGCCCTGAACTATGATGACCAGAATACACCTGGATGGTTGCTATTGGTTGTTGGCCCAGGCGAGGGAGGAGCCAACGACATGAAAGGTCAAAAGCACAGATACTTGCGCAATTTCCCCAGAAAGAAGGTCAGGAGACCGAAACGCGTCGGGATAACATCATGTTCTGGTTTTAATAAATGCAAGATTACTGAAGGCCGAGTGGGTCTCTCATCCTTTGCTGGACATGTGAGGATTGTGTTTGATGTTATGGGCGGTGCCGGTCCAGCGCCGTTTTACAGAGACTGCACCACCTCGCCAAATGCAGATGGTAGCGTAGGGGGTCCTGGTCTGCCCTACATTTCGGACCTACCAGGAGTCTTCAGGCATGGATGCCGATATTTTGAACATGATTATTGCGGCCCAATATGGGATTAATTTGAAAGATAGCTGTTGCCCTGAACTATGATGACCAGAATACACCTGGATGGTTGCTATTGGTTGTTGGCCCAGGCGAGGGAGGAGCCAACGACATGAAAGGTCAAAAGCACAGATACTTGCGCAATTTCCCCAGAAAGAAGGTCAGGAGACCGAAACGCGTAGGGATAACATCATGTTCCGGTTTTAATAAATGCAAGATTACTGAAGGCCGAGTGCGTCTCTCATCCTTTGCTGGACATGTGAGGATTGTGTTTGATATATATATATATATATATATATATATATATATATGTGTGTGTGTGTGTGTGCTGCAAAGTCATCCTGTGCCCGGGGCACCCCCCAACTTTTTGCTGAATGGTACTGGTGGTAACTGATTCTGACTGACCTTGGCTCTGCCTACCCAGGCCCAGGGCCAGTGCTATGCTGAAAGAGACACATTTAGAATAGAGTGAAAACACCTACCTACACTAGGGTACACTCTGGTATGGGGTACCCCTGTGATTGGCATGACCTACCCCCTAGGACCCTAGTGTATATTAGGGCAGGGGTATTGAAACTAACTATCAACCCCTAGTTTAAATAGGGCATGGCAGTTTGGAGGCCAGCAGCTTTTCTGCAATTGCATGTGTGCAATGCTGAAGCCTGAGGTCAGTTTTAAAAGTGACCCTGGGTGGCAGGACTGCTTTTAAAAAGTAAATTGTGCTCAAACTCGACTTTGGGGTTTGGGGCACTTAAAAATGGATAACCTACAATGTTGTGGCATATTAGGAAACCCCAGGGTCAACCCAAGGTGACCCATGGGTGGGGGGTCAGGTAGTTATAAGGTAGACCCTTATAAAATGAGTTTTTTGTGCCCTGGGTTAAGTGAAATGTCACATTTCACTCCCCACATTGTAATAAAATGCTGCCCAAATTCGACTTTGATGCTACGAGTCCTGTGGAGGGAGGATCTGCAATATTTCTACAGATTCAGAACCCCTAAAGTCTCCTTTAGTTGTCCCATGTGGTGGGGGTCCTGTAGATATAAGACAAGTACTTATGAAATATGTTTTTGTACGTCCTGGTGCTGGAAAAATGGCCCAAGTCATTTTTCCCATTGCAAATCCCCTGCTACATAGGTTGACATGGTAGGAAGTTATTGATTAATAACTCTTGATAGGAGAGGGCTAGAAGTCCCAGTCAAAGACTTCCCAGAATGGTATTAATAAACTCAAGAATATGGTATTGTTGAATTTCTCCTAAAGTGTACACACAAGAAGTTATAAGACTTTCTTGTTTGTAAGTCCAGATTCAGCCTTCCAGTGGTCGTCCTGATTGGTCAGAGTTAAGTGGATTTGCCAGACTGCCTTGAAGAGGTGATAAAGAGCCCCTGGGTTAACCAGCTCTGCTGGGAGGGCAGTGTGCTGCTACACAGGAATTCCAGAGCAGGGGGAGGAGTCGTAAACCATGGTCTTCAAAGGGAAGAGGAGGCCTTAGTGTAATTTGCAACTTTAAACTCTTCACCTCAGCTAGAGCCAGGATTATGGAAGGAATGCACAGATGCAAGGGGGAGTGTTTAGGGGAAATAAGCCTCCTAGGGGTGTGTTTAGCCTGCTCTTACCTCCCTGCTGGAAAATCAGCCATTATGAATTTGGAGGATTTGGTGCACTCTGGGACAAAATAATACCACACTCTACAGGATGTGTTCATATTTTTGGGCAGTTGGCCTGCTCTAAGTAATCAGCAGTGACCTCCTGCTTGACCCAGAGAACTGGGAATAAGTATCTGAGAGGGGCAGAGCCTCTCAGATCTGCTGATTGAAACTTAAGCAAATAAGATGTTGCCATGCTGAGAAGTTGGGGGTGCAAATTTCTAAGGCCTGTCCTCTGCAGACTGTACCAGCTCAAACTACAGCCTTGTGAATTACCTTGCTGCAAAACAACTAGATCCACCTTAACATTATATTGCTTTGCTTTAATTAGACCAAGTGACTGGTAAAGGAAGACTTGATGTTACCATACAGCTGCCCTCGGTACTCTTATCCACTGCAATGCACTATCACTGCCTTGTCTCTTAATGCCCAACAGCTCTAGCGCCACAAGGCAGTAGGGTATGGTAGCGAGAGCATCACAAAGTAAATTCACACTTATAAAAGTAATATTATGAATTATCCGCCGTTGAATTGACAATGCGCCCAAGCTGTACACTGTGCATCTGGGGTCTTCTCGCCCACCCAGCGGGGAGCAGACAAGTCGTGTGGAGCATGGGGCCGCAACCATCTACATGGACAAGGGTGACAGCAGCTTGCTTGCTAGAGTTTGCGGATGCAGCTGTTCCTGGAAAAGCAGGCGGAGAGTAGACAGCTGGGAACACATGCACACCGAGCCGCTGGTGTGTTAACGAAGCTCACACATATATCTGCTCTCACCAGAGCAAACCTGCTGTTTGCAGATGTGATGTGCTGCCCATGCCCCAGAGCTGTGCATGTCTGTCTTACTTCCGTGGTTGTAGCATCTGCTGCTTCTTGGTTTTGAATGTCTGGCATCCTAGTTGGTGGTGAGGGGAGGGCTTCCATGATCTATTCATATAAAGAAGGCTTGCATCCACTCGCTCCCTCCGTGATTTGTGGCATTAGTAAACCAGGCAACCTTCCTACACCCGAAAGGGCCGCCAGACGTGACCATGTTCAGCTTAGAAACATTCACTCTAGCCTCTCAGGTAGCCACCCATAGCTTTTTACTTATGGAATATGATATTTCTTGGGGATGCAAACAGTAACAGTCACCATCATTACTGCATTACAATAACCCTCAGGTGGAAAAACACAAATCCTGGTCTATCGACAAAAGTCCTTCTATTAAACTAAAGCACAACCTGTAGGTAACAATTTGGGTAAGAGATATTCCACACATCAATCGGCTATGGAAATGGTTAACACTGCCCTGAAAACATAGCAAAAAGTACTCCATCCTCACAGTTTCTTCCACATGGATGTGCATGCCCAGGGATGGTGAAACATGACACCTACATTTTACATGGGGTAACCGAGGGTGGGCCATCCATCAATGGTAGCATCCCAGTGCATCCCACATGGCTTTCTGATCAGGAATAAGTTTAGGTCAATCGTAATCCATCAAGCTCCCGTTTCAAAACTCACCACCAGAGACTTAAAGGCTGTCTCTGGTCTGGCGTGCGATAGGTCATTGATCTGTATTCCATCAGTGTATTGATGCCACTGCGGACCCTGCTTAGGGAAGGTTGCTCCTAGTGGTGTACTATGCACCTGTTAGGTCCCACAGATGCTTATAGTGCACCGTGTTCCTCTGTATTGAAGGCCGCTGATTAGTCAAACCTGAGAAGGGCAGCTTGTATCCATCACTATATACAAGTAATCCAAAACAAAGACCAGGAAAAACTTGTGGCCTGATTTAGAATTTGGCTGGGGGATTTTCCATCCGCTATTGCTTCAATTTCCTTTATCTGACATGCAGCAGGGGGTGCTCTGGCAAATAAGGTAATCTACCTAGTCGTTAGTGGTTTCTCTATAAAGTGGCAACTGTAGGAGCCATCTTGGTGGAGAAATATCGTGCCATGAATTTCACCAATGTCCCCGACTGATAGAAGAGAGTCTGCTAGAAAATGTGAACACTGGGATGTATGATGTTACAACGCATGCTATTACAACGCATACCTTTACAACGCATTTTTTACAACGCAACATCCACTACAACGCATTCCATTACAACGCAGGACACTACAACGCATTTTTAAAAACTACCTTTACAACGCATTCCATTACAACGCATACTACCTTTACAACGCATACCATTACAACGCATAATATTACATTGCATTTAAGGTAAGTATTGAATAGTATAGGGGTAAAAATTACTATTCTTACTCCAGGGGGTGCAACAGTAGGGTAAGTGTTGGATACTATAGGGGTAAAAATTACTATTCTAACTCCAGGGGGTGCAACAGTAGGGCAAGTGTTGAATAGTATAGGGGTAAAAATTACTATTCTAACTCCAGGGGGTGCAACAGTAGGGTAAGTGTTGGATAGTATAGGGGTAAAAATTACTATTCTTACTCCAGGGGGTGCAACAGTAGGGTAAGTGTTGGATAGTATAGGGGTAAAAATTACTATTCTAACTCCAGGGGGTGCAACAGTAGGGCAAGTGTTGGATAGTATAGGGGTAAAAATTACTATTCTAACTCCAGGGGGTGCAACAGTAGGGCAAGTGTTGGATAGTATAGGGGTAAAAATTACTATTCTAACTCCAGGGGGTGCAACAGTAGGGTAAGTGTTGGATAGTGTAGGGGTTTTAATGTAATATTATGCGTTGTAATGGTATGCGTTGTAAAGGTAGTATGCGTTGTAATGGAATGCGTTGTAAAGGTAGTTTTTAAAAATGCGTTGTAGTGTCCTGCGTTGTAATGGAATGCGTTGTAGTGGATGTTGCGTTGTAAAAAATGCGTTGTAAGTGTAGTGCGTTGTAAAAGTTGCGTTGTAAAGGTTGTATACCGAACACTGGGCACATGCTTCCACGTGTGACAGAGATTTCCTTTGCCCTAATAGTTAGTCTTTTCACCTGCTGGAGATGTTGCACTTGACGCTATATTTACCCTTCACAAAGAACTGGCCACCCTTTGCATGGTGGATCATCTACAGATGTAGCTTTGCTAATCATGGTGGTCGATCAGCCATTCTAGAGCAGGTGCTCACTCTATCACCATTTCTGGTGAATTTACTTTTGGTCACTGGCAGGGTAGATGGTGGAAGTGAAGGAGTCAACAATGGTGGAATACTCGCCATTCACCTCACTATAAAAAGAGTGAATGTGCCACCAGAGGCATGGACTTAAACCATCGTTTCAGTAAAATTAAAAAAGACAGCCCTTCACTGGCTTCTAAAGGGGCATAAATGCAGCTAGTCACCTAAGTTCAATTTTTTGTAAAAATAAAATTGCTCTTGTTTTGTGTGGTCATGTATTATCTGATATATAAGCGGACATAAAAAATCATGTAACACAACTCAATCTAGTAGAAATGATTTGATGACTGGTCAACTGGAATGTAGACTTATGTTTAGTAAGGCCATAAAATGCTGCCATTTGCAGTTGTAGACAATCTGTGCTATGCACCTTTCACTCCATAAACAATCACTCAATTCCCACAGAGAAAAGTCTTAGCGTGTAGTTTTGACAGCGGAATGGCTTTCGGTAACTTTCCTCGCTAGTCTCTGTCACTCAAAGATTACTCAGAGGATCCATATACATTAAGGTTGTGTGCCTGCACCAACAAGTTCATCATCTGTTGTTTCGTCTTGGGGAAGTTGATCCTTAAATTGCCTGCCGCCTGGGGTATGGGTGCCCTGCCCTTAGAAAACTATTCTATGCCAGGCTATGAGAAGTTTCTTCAGCCTTATACACATCAGTAAGTGGCATCTCTGCCAACTTTCTTTATTTTCCACACATTGGCAGAAGCTGGTGCTCCTTCGTCAAAGTTATCTTTAACAGTAGAAAGAAACAGCTGTTTTGGGGTTGTGGCTTCACTTTGATCACTTAATAACTCACATATTCAATGAAGTATTGAGATGTACAACCACACCCTCAATCTCAACTCCATCCCCCGCTACAGTGAATGTGACCGCGTCTTCATGCTCATTAATGCTTCATCTGTTGTTCCCCATGCTAGAGTTCGGCATGGTGGCTCAAAGCCTCCAAGCCTGTCATTTGTGTTCCATCTTATGATCACAGATTTGAATCCTTCTGAGGTCTATTGAGTTGGGTAATAAACACATTGGTTATTCAGTGCCAACATACCTCAATTTGCGATGTTATTTTAAATGCCGATTGCATAACAAATCATGACATAGATACTGTCTTCGTTACTGAAGCTTGACCAATCACCACTTCTCCTACATGCAAAGAACTTATCCCCAAGGTGCAAATAATATATGGAGCTGCCTTACAGCATCATCCTAAATGGCCAGGTTGCAGCAATTGCTCTGAAATGTGGGGTTTTGCTATGGGACGATGATCCCTAGTAAGTGTCTACTAGTTGATGTTGACTCTGCAGAGGTGGAGAAAGCCATTCTATTTCACACGACAAAGGAAAGTGAGGCTATTCAACCAGCGTCTTCAGGCTGGACTGCGAGAGAGAGGGCAAAAGCATCTTACAGGGTGGAATAAGGGTGCCATGTTTCCAAGGTAACCTAGCACACTAATGGGAATTGGTGTCGGTATATGCCTGGGACGGACTTCAAAAAGAAGTGAGTAGACAAAGGAGCAAAAACTTGCAAGAAAATAGTGGCTACGACTTGGTAGTTAAAAGGGGTGGCTGTTCAGAGCATGCATAAAATATGAGAAGGACTTCATGCTGTCTCTCTTCACTCTTGTAACTCAATCACATGTCTTAACCATTCTTGGAAGCTTCTACTGACACCCCAACACCAGAGCTCAATCTGAGCTGATGGTTTCCGGTGCTCGGCACCGGCACTTAATTGGTAGCACCAGCTCTAGTGACAGTCGACAGCATGGTGGCGCTGTCAGGTAAAATTTTATAGAGGAGCAAGAGTGTTTAATAAGTCAATATACATTAAAAATTAATAACACCGGTCACTCACATCATTAATATAGCTTTGGGGGGCCTGAAATAGTTTGAGTTGTCACACTTGCAGGAGTGCAGTGGTTAGTACTTGTGTTGGTTCAGTCATTGGCAGCGCTGGCAGGGTCTGTGGGTGTTGCAGGTTGCAGTGGCCTTCTGAGAAGGGCCATGGCACCTAATCCCTTGGCACTTACTTTTTACAAATCAAGCACCACCCAACACTAGGGTCGCCGTGTTTACATCTCTTGCTGGAGCTTGCTGTGTGAAATGAAGAGTTCTACATCATGCTACGGTTTTGTGGAGGCAGTAAGTACCAACTGGCCATGTTTAAATTTGCATCAGAACACCCTTTTATTGATTGATGGAAGAAACTGAAATTCACAAAGTACAGCCAATCGGATCCCATTTACGGAGTTCAACCGCCAGACGTCAGCACGTTCAGCTTAGAAATATTCACTCTAGCCTCCCAGGTAGCCACCCATAGCTTTTTACTTATGGAATATGATATTTCTTGGCGATGCAAACAGTAACAGTCACATCATTACTGCATGACAATAACCCTCAGGTGGAAAAACACAAATCCTTGTCTATCGACAAAAGTCCCTCTATTAAAATAAAGCACATCCTGTAGGCAACAATCTGGGTAAGAGATATTCCACACATCAAGCGGCTATGGAAATGGTTAACACTGCCCTGAAAACATAGCAAAAAGTACTCCATCCTCACAGTTTCTTCCACATGGATGTGCATGCCCAGGGGTGGTGAAACATGACACCTACATTTTACATGGGGTAACCGAGGGTGGGCCATCCATTAATGGTAGCATCCCGGTGCATCCCACATGGCTCTCTGATCAGGAATAAGTTTAGGTCAATCGCAATCCATCGAGCTCCCGTTTCAAAACTCACCACCAGAGACTTAAAGGCTGTCTCTGGTCTGGCCTGCGATAGGTCATTGATCTGTATTCCATCAGTGTATTGATGCCACTGCAGACCCTGCTTAGGGAAGGTTGCTCCAGCGGTGTCCTATGTACCTGTTAGGTCCCACAGATGCTCATAGTGCACCGTGTTCCTCTGTATTGAAGGCCGCTGATTAGTCAAACATGAGAAGGGCAGACATACAGCTTGTATCCATCACTATATACAAGTAATCCAACACAAAGACCAGGAAAAACTTGTGGCCTGATTTAGAATTTGGCTGGGGGATTTTCCATCCGGTATTGCAGCAATTTCCTTTATCCGACATGCAGCAGGGGGTGCTCTGGCAAATTAAAGGTAATCTACCTAGTCGTTAGTGGTTTCTCTATAAAGTGGCAACTGTAGGAGCCATCTTGGTGGAGAAATTTCGTGCCATGAATTTCACCAATGTCCTCGACTGCTAGAAGAGAGTCTGCTAGAAAATGTGAACACTGGGCACATGCTTCCACGTGTGACATACATTTCCTTTGCCCTAATAGTTAGTCTTTTCACCTGCTGGAGATGTTGCACATGATGCTATATTTATCCTTCACGAAGAACTGGCCACTCTTTGCATGGTGGATCATCTACAGATGTAACTTTGCTAGACATGATGGTCGATCAGCCATTCTAGAGCAGGTGCTCACTCCATCACCATTTCTGGTGGATTTTCTTTTGGTCACTGGCAGGGTAGATGGTGGAAGTGAAGGAGTCACCAATGGTGGAATACTCACCATTCACCTCACTATAAAAAGAGTGAATGTGCCACCAGAGGCATGGACTTAAATCCATTGTTTCAGTAAAATTAAAAAAGACAGCCCTTCACTGGCTTCTAAAGGGCCTAAATGCAGCTAGTCACCTAAGTTCCATTTTTTAGTAAAAAATAAAATTGCTCATGTTTGGTGTGGTCATGTAGTATCTGATATATAAGCGGACATAAAAAATCATACAACACAACTTGATCTGGTAGAAATGATTTGATGACTGGTCAACTGGAATGTAGACTTATGTTTAGTAAGGCCATAAAATGCTGCCATTTGCAGTTGTAGACAATCTGTGCTATGCACCTTTCACTCAATAAACCATCACTCAATTCCCACAGAGAAAAGTCTTAGCGTGTAGGTTTGACACCGAAATGGCTTTTGGTAACTTTCCTCGCTAGTCTCTGTCACTCAAAGATTACTCAGAGCAGGTGCTTGGCTACGCAGCAGAACGAAATGGCCGCTGTTCAGTAGAGCTCCGTGATCACCTGCTCTAACCCACATATCCGACCACTTATCTAGTACGTCCGTGGAGGGAATTAGAAATCGGAGAGTGGGGGGCGGAGCTTGGCTCGCATCAAGTATGGCTGTATGGCTTGCAGCGCCACAATCCGTCAACTATCCTGCCCTTTGCTGCCCGTAACAGACACTACCCAGGAGGTCCGGGCGTCGGATCGGGCGCGCTACCTAGGGCTGGGGTTCCGGGCCCGGGAGGTGGCGTAGCGGTGGAGAACCGACAGGAGGAAAGTCGCGACGCGCTGGGCCTCTAAACCCCGGCCGTCGCGTTTGCTGCAGGCGCCCCTGCGTCCATCGACGTGCGGCCTGCGTGCAGTGGGAGGGGCTGGCCCGTAGTGCTGCCCCCACGCCCCAGGCCTGGGATCCGGAGTCAGGACGGACAAGGTACAGTGAGAGAGGGGGGAGTCCTTCTCTCGCGGTTGTGGCGGCCGGGGAGGCGTGGATGGAGCGGCGCCCTCCGGGATTGCCCTGATCGGTGACTCGTGGAGCCGGCGTGGGATGCCGGATGGCCGCCGGCAGATGAATGGCTGTGGATCCCATGCCTATAAGCTGGTGAATGAGCCAGGGATTGTGCGAAAACATTGCTGGGCATCTGAAAGGTGCTCCGCTTTTGCTTCGGAAGAGAGCAGTATAAAATTTCTCGGATGCACACCCGGATTGGGGCTCTCGTGTCCGGGCCCTGCTGGCTGCACACAACGCTGAAACCATTGGGACAAAGCATTTGGTCTGGACCTTCAGCCACATGCCTCTCACTTACCTGCGAGTGTAAAGTCCAGCCTGTGAGCTCGGCAGCAAAGCCTGGTCCGTCCTGAGTGTTGCTTGAGGTGGCGCGAACGCTGGGGCCAAGGCTGTGGGCGGCGCGGGCACCATACTGAGAGGTGCGCACCTGAGGTGACGTGGGGCGCTCCTGGGCCAAGCACAACACGTCCATGTTGGACAGAAGCGGCGGTCGCCTGGACAGCTTACGGGGTGATGCCGGGCTGGCTGCGGCAGTGGTGGACTGGTAAGGCACGCAGCGGCGGGATGTCGCACACAGAGGAGTGACTGCACTGCGGCGCTTGGCTGGAAGGCGGCGGTTCTGAAAGACCAGAGCGGACGAGTCTGCCTGGCGGCAGAGTGTGAGCTGCTGCAGGGATACGCGCGGAGGGCGACCGGATGTACAACGTGCGGTGGTGATTGACATTGGCCCCCGCAGCCGGAGGGAGCCGGAGGTGGCGTGAGCGCACCAGCTGGAACAGGGCTGCAGAATTGCAGCGGGACTCGCTCTGAAGTCTGACACTTGGGTGGAAGTGGAGGAGCCGCAGAGGACGTGACGCATATGCTTGAGGCTGCTGGCCGTGGCCTGGGATTGTGTGGAATTGCGCTGCGGGGTGCGGGGGGCCGTCCCTGTCCTCGCTAGGTGGTGCCACTTGATCCGGGCTGCGCTGCTGGACGCGGCGCAGGGCGAAGACGACTGCTATCATGGGAAAGACCAATAAGTCCCAACCGAAGCTGACGTTTGAGCAAAAACGTGCCAAAACCCAGACACCGCTGGCGGACGATGCCGGCGGAGCCACGACCCCGCCTGCGGAGGAACAGGATCTGCGTGGATTACTGCTTTCCATGGAAAGGGGGCTGCAGAATGGCATCACCTCCCTGGGCACAAAGATTGATGCGCTATCCTACAGAATGGACCGTATGGGGGAACGTCTAGATAAGCATGCGGAGAGACTTGATCAGTCGGAACAGCGCCTAGGGGAGTTTGAAGAGGCACAGTCCGTGCTCAATTTGGACCAAAAGCAACTTGGGCGGCTCATGCAGGTTCTGCAGGATAAGACCGAAGACTTGGAGGCCCGTACCCGATGCTGTAATCTACGCATCACGGGCCTTCCGGAGTCGACCTCAATGGGGCGAATGGAGTGCTTTGTGGAGACGCTGTTGGTTGAGCTGCTCGGCCGAGAGGCGTTTTCCGGAGTGTTTGTGGTGGAGAGAGCACATAGATCGCTTGGACCCAGGCCCCCTCCGGGCGCGCTGCCGCGGCCAATTATAGCGAAACTATTGAACTACCGCGACAGAGATGCAGCCCTGCGATTGGCGCGAGAGAAAAAGACGCTAGTTTACGAGGGGTCGACCATATCGTTCTATCCTGACTTCACGGCCAAGGTGCAAGAGGCGAGACGGCAGTTTGTCCCGGCTAAAAAACAGCTTCACGAACTGGGCCTGGACTACGCGATGTTGTATCCGGCTAAGCTACGTGTTAACCGACAGGGGAAATCACACATCTTCATGGACCCACAGGCACTACACAGAGCGCTGAAGGACTGGCATAGGGACAGACGGAGCAGTCCGGAGAAGCGACAGCAGAGCGAGGAGACGGAGAGCACGCTGGTTCTGCAGGATTGAAGTCGTTGGTCTGATGAGTATTGTTCCTAACTATGCAGCTCTGCGGCAGAACTATTTAGTGGGTCGGGTAGGAAGAAACTGTGGCGCTGGGCACGCTTAGTGGTTTCGAGAGAAAAGACTGATGTAATTCAGTTGTGTTGTATGCACAATGGCCTTTTAATTCCAGCTAGTCCTGTAGCTAGGAGCGCGGGTAGGGTGCTCCTGCTTTAGGCGATGATTTTGACTAACAGGCTGTGCGTAGTAGGGTGTGACAGAAGTGCGTGTAGCAGTGAGCTGCAGGCGACGTCGGAAGAAGAGTGGAGAGGAGATCTGGAAGGGGCGGTAGGGCTGAGATGGGTTTGCTGCACTGGGAGGCCGGGTGGGCGGTTACAGCGATCAGTTGCTACTTCTTACGTACTGAGCGACCTCCGCCTGCGAGTGCCGCCCACCTTTTATTGGGGTCAAGTTGTTCAGGGATGGGAGGTGGGTGGGGAGGGTAGTTTCTTGATGGGGTGCGGCAAGGCCAAGTTGGGGGGGTCTGCTGTGGGAGGTGGGGTGGACGGGGTTGCAGTTATTCGATTTTTTGTTGAGGGGGTCGAACTGTCAGTTAGCGCTGCAAAGGTCTCACCCAAGTAATCGTCACATACGACACACGGTTGTAGACAATAATGGCAACGGTTGGGACGGACTTGGCTAGTGACACTACCAGGAACGGGTTGCACGCCTCCATTAGAGTGATGACCTGGAATGTTAGCGGTCTAAATGATCACCGGAAGCTGCGCAAGGTGATACACTACCTCACTCGACATAATGTAGACATTGCTTTCCTTCAGGAGACGCACCTCCCCTGCTGCAGCCAGATGCTGCGCGTGAGAGGGCTGGTGGGCAATTCGCATGCGGCCGGCTTCACAACCCATGCCAGGGGGGTGCTAACCTGGTTCAACCCTAAGCTGGATGGCAAGGCGCAACTGCTCTATGTGGATGGTGGGGGCCGGTTTGTGCTGTCACGGTATCAGGGGAAGGGACTGGATTTATTATTGGTTAATGTGTACGGACCTAACTATGATTGCCCTGAGTTTTACTCAGAACTTGCTAAAAGAGTCAAGGACTCTGGTTCAGCCCACATGCTGTGGGGGGGGGGGGATTTTAACACGGTTATGAATCCCGATCTTGATAGGTCGGGTGGCCCGACCAGATTGCAGATAGCTGCGGCTAAGACAATTAGGAGGGAAATGCTTTGTATGGCCCTTTCAGACGTGTGGCGGGTCCTCTATCCTGGGGAGGGGGGTTTTACGCACTACTCCGCTTATCATAACCTGCATACTCATATAGATTACTGGCAGGCGTCTTCGTCGCTCATGACGCGGGTCCGTGCGTGCCAGGTGTTGCCGCGCACCCTATCGGATCACTCTCCCATATTGCTTACGTTGGCTGCGCTCGGTAGGACTATACCTCCTTATGCGTGGCGGTTTCCCCCATACTCCCTCCTTGACCCCTTGTTTAAAGACGAAATGGCAGAGGAGATCGCAAAGTTTTTGATACCAATTTAGGGTCGGTGGATAGTTTTCAAACGGTGTGGGAAACATTTAAAGTTTATATTAGAGGGGTGGCAATTGCTAAGCATTCCGGGGTGCTGCGTTCTATCCGGCAGAGGTTAGCGTCACTGGAAAGCAGGCTGCTGGAAGTAGAGTCTGCGCAGCGGTCTGATGCATCGGAAGTCGTTGCAGAAGAGCTGAAGGTGCTGCTGGCAGAATACCATGATGCGGCTGATGCGGAAGTGCTGCATCTCGGGAAGTATGCTACTGCCAGAGTGTATGGTGAAGGTGAGAGGCCTGGCTCCGTACTGGCCAATATATTGAAAGCGCGTAGATGCAGGGTGGCGGTTACTAAAGTACGATCGGCTGATGGGGCAATGCTGCCTGAAGAGGCGGACCTTGCCACGTGCTTCCACTCATATTACGCTAACCTGTATGCATCTCAACAGGCTAACATGGACGACAGCATACACGACTATTTAGACCATATCCAGCTACTCTTCCTCTCCAATGAGCACAGGGAATTTTTGGCCCTACCTATAGAAAGGGACGAAATCCTTGAGGCGCTGGTGGGTATGAAGGCAAATAGTGCTCCTGGTGCGGACGGCCTCACGGTGGCTTTCTACCGCTCCTTTATTGATTTACTGCTTCCCCATCTATCTACGCTGTTTGACGATCTGTGCGTCACCGGCCACATGCCTCCCACCATGAGGGAAGCTATCCTGGTAGCCATCCCCAAGCCCGGTAAGGATTTGGAGGAGTGCAGTTCGTATCGACCACTATCTTTGCTGAACGTCGACACTAAAATATTCGCGAAAGTGTTGGCCACGCGACTTGCGCTGCTCACTCCGGAGCTGGTCGCTCCGGAGCAGGCGGGGTTTGTGCCAGGCAGGAACCTCACGTACAACCTTAGGACGGTGTTTGGTGTATTGCAGCATGTTCGACAAGACTCGAGGGCTCTTGCAGTCTTCCTTGATATGGAGAAAGCTTTTGATTCGGTGGAGTGGCCCTTTATGCGACAGGTCCTGACCAAAATGGGATTGGGCCCGGTCTTTTTGCAAATGATTGGGGTGCTGTATAAGGGCCCTACTGCGAGGATTAGGCTGGGTGATCTGGTTACGGACGCTATATCGATTTCCAGGGGGACGCGTCAGGGCTGCCCCCTTTCCCCCATACTATACGCCCTGGTGGCTGAGCCGCTGGCGCGGGCCCTGCGTGAGTACCACAGCCTGAGAGGCGTTAGCTTTCCATCGTATCGTATAGTGGTCTCCACATACGCAGACGATACTTTGCTCTACGTCAGGGAGCCGGAGAGTAACCTGGCGCCAGTGCTGCGGGAGGTCGTGCAGTTTGGGGTGCTGTCTGGGTTAAAGGTCAACTGGAACAAGTCCATTGCATTCCCGTTGACGTCGTCCACCTCTCCGTTTGAAATGGAGTACCCACTGCAGTGGTCGGACGATTCTGTCAGATATCTTGGGATCCAACTGCACAGGGATTCTGATGTAGTTTTCACTGAGAACTATGGGAGGGCCATTACTAAACTGGAGGAAGACGTGGAAACATGGATTGGCCTCCCGCTTTCGCTTATGGGTCGGATATCCATCGCTAAAATGGTAGTGTTGCCTCGATTTTTATTTTTGTTCTCCAATATCCCAATAGTTCTGCCGCGTACCTTTTTTGCTAGGCTAACTCAGTTTCTGATACGGCTGGCGTGGGCGGGGAAGCAAGCCCGTGTGAGTTGGAGCGTCCTGACGCTGCCATACCACATGGGGGCCTAGGGACGCCCGATATGGAATTGTATTACAGGATTGCACAGGGAGCACAGGCGCATGCCTGGGTGCACGGCGAGGACGCGATTCCACACCTCAAACTCGAGAGGCTGTTTGCAGCTCCTCTCCCGTTGCCCGCGGTCATGGTTGAGACAGCCGATCGTAGAACTGGCTTCTTAGATTCCCTAAATGCTACTCGGCATGCATGGAGCTGGCTGCTTCGGCAGGCTGCGGGTGCGCTGCTTTACTCTCCGGCCATGCCTCTTGAATGGGCGGTGTGGTTGTCCCCTTGCAGGGACAGTGGCGTTGTGCGGTCTCTGCGGGAATTAGGCATACACTTGCTGGGCGACTTGTTTCAGGATGGTGTCGCTAAAACGTGGGAAGACGTGGCGTCGACATCGGAGACCTCCACTCTGCTACAGCGATTTCAATTTCATAGGGTCAGAGGCGCATGGCGACAACACCTAGGTGAGGATATGGTCGAACCTCCTGAGGTTCTGGAATTATTGTATCTAATCAAGCACAAAAGCCCTCGTGGGATGATGTCCAAGTTATATCGCATAGCGATGTCGCAGAGATCCCAAAAATATACTAAAGCCCGACTGGCCTGGCAGGGGGACCTGGACACGATGCCATGTGGTCATATTGCTGTGCAGGTATACGTCGTATTTCACTGCATGGCAAGCATAGACTTATACACTTCAAATTCATAAACAGAGTATATTACACACCGGAAAGGCTGCACAGATATGGCCTGCGCGAGGGGTCGGTGTGTGAGAGGTGTGCACACCCGGGTGCAGGCTTCATGCATTTGGCGTGGTACTGCCCCGGCGTAGGCAAATTTTGGGAGGCTATATTTCGACAGATCGGAGAGATAGCTGACTTGGAATTAAATCTGGATCCGGCGGTGGCACTGCTGGGACACTCGAGAGGGCTCCCGAAAGCAGCGCGTAGACTAGTAGACATGGGCATGCTAATTGCCAAGCGCAGGGTGGCTATATGTTGGATGCGGGGCCCCTTGCCCACGTTGGCGCAGTGGAAACGAGACGTGCTCTATTGCTGTACGCAGTCGGAGACGTTTAGCGAACTGCTGCCCCCGAGAAGCAGACCGAAGAACTTTTGGGGACTGTATGCAGAATATCTTAGGAGGGATGGCACGGGGGAGAAGCCTAGGGTTGGGGAAGAAGAAGAACCGGCCCTGGAGGCGGCGGGTGCGGGTCCGAACTGAGACGAGTTCTATGACGTCGGTTGGAGTACCGAATATTGCTGTATAGAGGGGGGCGTGCGTATCAGGGTACAGATTGAGAGCAAAAAGTCACAAAAGGTCATCTGGCACTGTTCAATTGTGAAAGTTCTGGTTAGATATAGTAGGCCAGTTAAAGAGCGTGGCATGCCAGGCGTGGAATGTGTGGGGGGGCCTTGGGAGCAGCTGACAGGATTCCTCGACGGGAGTGGGTGGGGGGGGGTTGATGTTAAGTTTTATGTGTGGATTTAAGCAGAAAACTTTGTAGTCCCTACCAGACTATGAGGAATGGCGAGATGGCTACACTTCTTGATAGGGATGTCAACTAACTGCACAAGAGGACAGTGATGCCCAGCCCCCGGGATGTGGGATAAGCTGTGTTGGGTAGTGCCTATCAGTACTGTCACAGCCGGCCTCCGGGTTGTAGGCGAGTAATAGTGTAAGCCTGCGTGATTTTTCATTAAAAATAAATAAAAAAACATTTTAAAAAAAAGAAATCGGAGAGTGTGCGGAGTGCGAGGCTGTGAGATCGGAGCCTGTCACTGCACTCCGTGCCGAAATATCGTCATCGGCAATATCTGGCCTGCAGCATGCAAGACGCCGGGACCTCGATTACGGTGAGGCGTGAAGAGCGTGGTTACGCCGGCGACGGGATCCTAAACCCAATGCCAAGCTGATCGCCCCTAATCGTCACCAGAAAGTGGCGGTCCACCGCACCAACCATCGTGAGGGAGGATCGTTGGCGGGGCCAAGGATAACCAGTGAGGAACCAGGGACATCGACCTCTGCAAAACGGATCGGTGGACCTGAGCGGAGGGGGTGGAGAGCCTCAGAGCTGAGATCAGTGGCGGGCGCAGTGAGTTCAAGGATCCCAGACTCAGTGCGGCGGGGGCTGTTCCCCCCTCCCGCATTTGCCGGTTCTGCTCCGGACACGGCAGTGGCCGCTGGAGGTAGCACTGCGCGGACACTCCCCTGATTAAGGCTTACACGCAGGGGTGACGCAGGACTCTCGGTCATTGTTAAGGGCCCCCCCCAGTGCAGGATGCTACATATTGTGATCAGTGGAGGGGGTGCAGCATGAGTGCTGACTGCGATTCAAACCCCAAAGCAGCGGGATTGCTGAACGTTACCCAGAGAATATTGCACCCGGGGGTCACCCTATGCCTACAGTGATCAACCCATAGGGACACAACACGGAGGGCGTACGTCCCCAGACCCGATAAGGGACACCGTCGGGCAGAAAAGGGTGGCACCGAAGGAATAAACATGGCGTCCACACGAGGCCTCAAGGCAGCGCAGTCTAATAGATTGGAAAAATACGCGTATTCAAAGGAGTGTGCGCCGGAGCCTTCACCTAAACATAAGAATACTGGAGAGCAAGGGAGCCCGAGCAAAGAACCCACCCTTAAAGCTATTATGGTGGCAATAGCTGAGATCAAAACCTCTCTTGAACACAAAATGGACACCATAACTCTTGAGGTGAGCCTCATCCGTGCGGATCTCAATAAAAACAACGAACGTTTGGAACAGGTGGAACTTAAGACTAATAGCTTGGTGGAGAATACCTCACAACTCCAAACTGACATTAATGAACTGCAGTCTTTCCGGAAGTTCGCAGAAACCACCTGGACGACTGTGAATGACGCCTTAGGCACAATAACGTGCGCATACTAGGGGTTCCCGAGAAAATGGAGGGAGACTCCGCGGACCTGTTCGTGAAGGAGCTCATTCTTCAACATCTGAAACCAAAAGGACTTAGCAATCTCTTTGTCATTGAGCGGGCAGACAGAGTCCCGGGGAGCCGCCCGCAACCAGGGCCCCCCACGCGCCGGATCCTAGCTAGGATCCTCAACTACCGGGATCGCGACACAATCCTCCAGCGAGCCAGAGCGGGTCCTCCACTTCGACTTGAGAACGCTTATATCACCTTCTTCCCTGACTTCACCCAGATGGTCCAGAAGCAGCGGAGATCCTTTCTGGGTGTCAAGAGGATGTTGAGGGATAAGGGCCTCAAGTATGCCATGCTCTTCCCAGCTAAACTCCGTGTTGAAGCAGATGGAAGGGCCTGGTTCTTCGATCACCCGGAGATAGCGGCGAATTGGTTGGAGACCCGCAAAGCATGAGGTCTGGATGGCAGCATCGATATTAGTCCCTGTGCTATGGGGGTAACAGACACTGTTACGAAAAGCATCAGACCCCCACGTGAGACGCAATCGACAAGGATGGAGACATCGTTGGATCCACTGAGAGATAATGAGACTGGTAACGGGGGTACATTTAGGCTGCAGGCCGGGACACTTATTGCCCCCTTTTTTCCTTTCAAGGACATATAACTTGTTTCTTTCTAGGTGTGGGTGTGGGGGGAGACGGGGCACCATGCATCCCACTTTTCTTCGATTCGTACATAAGTTGGGCGACAGGCACTCTGCCAGTTTGGTATGTGCAGTTTCAAGTCCAGAGGGCAGGGAAGCAGGGAGTGGGGTTGTTGGGAAGGGGATTTTAGTTTGTTTCTTGTTCTACTTTTTACTTCAGCAAGCAATGTGAAAAGCGTGACTGAGGCTTTGCAGTGTCTCATTAGTTTCAATGTGTATTCTGCAATGAGCAATGTGAGGGGCGTGACTGAGACTCCGAGGTTTCCCATCTATCTTAATGCATACGCAGTGGGATAAAAGTGCCAAGATTCTAAGCTGGAATGTCAATGGCTGGGGGACAAGGTTAAATGCAGTATAGTTCTTCAGTATATCAGGAAATAGGCCCCCAACATCGTCCTCCTCCAGGAGACACACTTGATAGGACACTCCTGCAAAGCAATGTGCAGATGGGGATACCGACTTGTGGAACAAAGTAGGGCTCACGACAAGCTCAAGAGGGGTAGGTATTATGGTGAAAAACACATTCCCTCTCAGTATAGATTCCACTTGGGTCGATGACAGAGGTCGGTACGTGGGTATTACTGGGACCTGGGAGGGGCGCACTATCACGCTAATGTCTATTTATGTCCCACCTGGTCTCCAAACTACTACTTTTCAGGATCTCCGCACCACTCTCCTCTCACTACCTGAGGGACTACTGTTACTGGGAAGTGATTTCAACTCGGTGGGCTCGGGTGAGCCTGGACCGCCACCCCCCACGAGACATGGGGCCCGCTGCCAGGTGGCTGCCTGACTTCCTCGACTCCATGGGGTTGGTTGACAGCTGGCGTACATATAACCCTGAGACACAACAATATACCTTCCACTCCGGAGCCCACCACAGCCTTTCCAGATTGGACTATGTTTTGGTACCTGGTTCTCAAATCGCATATATTCATGAAATCAGACACTTGGCTAGGACATTTCCAACCACTCACCGAAATGGGTACATATACTCCTGGATCAGGTGCGGGTGGGCAGAGTCATCCTGATTAATCCCTGGTATATACGTAATCCTAAAATCTGTCAGGATCTCATCAAAGTTATGGACGCTTATTTCAGTGAAAACGCAGACACGGTGGACTCCTTCCAGTCGCTTTGGGAAGCCTTTAAGACTGTGGTCAGGGGGGAGGCTTTATCCCTTATTTTGGGTCATAAGAAAGAACAGCAAGCTGAGGTGGCTACTATCGAGGATGAAATATACCGGCTAGAGAGGGAAATGGAAATTCAGACCACGCCAGAGTCGCTCCACTTGTTGCGTCTTAAACAGGACGAATATAGGGCCTTAGCTACAGACAAAGCTAAAACACTGGATGGAGAGAAACTCAGTAGAATCTATGATTTGGGGAATAAAGCCGGGAAACTGATAGCTTGGCTTGATAGGAGGGAATGGGCAAGTAGACTAGTCCCGGTTCTCCAGGACGCTGATGGTATCAGCATAACTGACCCTCAAGAAATTGCAAATCACTTTGCTAGACATTTTGCGGCGGTATATACAGCGGTAGCGCCCTTCAACGAGGGAGACTCCGCTGAACTACTGATGGACATAGAGCTGCCCACCCTCTCCTTGACAGAACAGCAACCACTAGATAGCTCATTAACGGCTGACAAAGTAGCACAGGCAATCAGATCGCTCAACTCGGGGAAAGCCTCAGGCCCTAACGGCATTCCCATCGAAGTGTATAAACTTAATCCGGACAAATTGGCCACCTACCTCAAAGCCATGTTTGAGGAAAGCAGGGAAAATGGGGAGTTGCCGAGGGATCAATGAATAGCTAATATTGTAACCATTCATAAGGAAGGCAAACCCAAAACAGACTGTAAATCGTATCGACCGATCTCCCTCCTCAATGCGGAACCCAAAAATCTTCCTAAGGTACTGACTAACCGTCTGGTTAAAATTATACTGGACCTTGTACACCCGGACCAGTCCGGTTTTGCACCGTACAGGAATACAGCACTGAACCTTCGCCGAGTCCATGGGGTACTTGAAGGGCAAACACAATACTGGAACATGCAATTCTAGTGTCTTTGGATGCTACCATGGCGTTCGACACAATCAAATCGCCTTATCTCTTTGCTGTGCTCCGTAAAATGGGGTTCGGCCCTGAATTTATCCAGTGGATACGACTACTATATTCACTGCCGTTAGCGCAGGTTGTGGTTAATAATAAAAAGTCAGATACTTTTGCCTTGAGCCGGGGTACCCGTCAGGGATGCTCGCTGTCCCCCCTCCTGTTTGCCCTAGCCTTGGTGCCACTGGCGGCATGGATCCGACGAGATCCAGTTATTCATGGCCTGCCTTGGTCACCTGAATGGGAGGACCGTATCTCGCTTTACGCAGATGATGTCTCACTATATTTAGCTGACCCCAAAAAATCCTTAATTGCAGTTCTAGACATATTGGCAGTATTAGGGAGATACTCGGGTTTCACGATCAACTGGTCTAAATCTCACTTATATGTTCTCCAGGGAGACCTGCCAGCCTTACCTCGCAATTGTCCAATCCAGATCAGTGCCTCTGGATTCAAATACCTGGGGATATTCCATTCCTTGGATTCCACACTCAGATACGAAAACAACCTTCTCCCCCCGTTACTACGGTTTAAACGAGACATAGCCATTTGAAAATCTCTTCCCCTTTCCCTCCTGGGTAAGGCAGCCCTTTTTAAAATGATGTCCCTCCCCCGCTTTTTCTATGTCCTACAAAATTCACTCAACCCTGTCCCCCTGACATATTTCAAAGATATTGAATGGCTCCAGTGAGAATTACTGTGGAATGGCATGCCACATATAGCCCTCAGGAAACTAATGTTAAAATGGTATGACGGAGGAATCAGCCTCCCTGACATACAGAAATATTAATGGGCGGCGCATTTGTCAGCTATTAATCATGGCACCTATGGTAGGCCCGATGATCCAGGCTACCGGATGGATAGGTGGCTTCTGCCGGGAGGGAATTATAATAGATCGCTCTATTCGAAACCTGTGCGGCCTCCCCTCACAGGCCCTACTGGTAATTCAGTAAGGGTATGACATGCTGCGAACAGATCCCTGGGCTGGGAGCATAGACTGACATTGGCCACCCCCTTATGGGACTCAGCCAAATTTGGCAACCTCTGGACTTCAAAAGGTTTTGACAAGTGGGACATGATCGGTATCTCGCACATTAAAGATATGTGGGAAAAGGGAGAGGTTAAAACGTTTTCAGCACTTCAAAGCCAACATGAGCTGGCTGAAACTGAGCGCTTTCGCTACACACAGGTGAGCCATGCGCTACACTCCCTCCTCCCAAAGGGCTCCACTCCTCCGGAGTCCTCCCCACTGGAGGATAGAATACTGGATGACCACTTACCTGAGAGGACCATTTCATTAAGTTACAACAAATTAATATATAATATGTCAGTTCCTCTCTCCTCACTACGGCACAAATGGGTAGCAGATGGAATTGAAATGGATAATGAGGAGTGGCAGGAGGCGGTGTCCTCCCCCGAGTTGGGGCGATTCCAGCGCAACTAAGGCTAGTACAGCTTAAAATCCTTCATAGTATATACATGACCGCGCCCAGAATGGTACGGATGGGAAAGGTGGATGCAGGGGATTGTCGCAGGCGATGTGGGCGTACAGGACCTTTCATGCACATCATCTGGGACTGCACACACATCCAGTCATACTGGAGGGCACTGCATGATGTGATGCGGGCAGTACTCACCACCGTCATTCACCCGTAGGCACGTAGATGTTTATTAAACATATGGGAACCAACCAATCTGAACACACACCAAATGCAGTGGGCCACCCTGGGGTACATGCTAGCAAAGAGAAACATTGCTCAGGCCTGGGGTGTGTCAACGCCGCCCACAATGGAGGCATGGGAGTCAAGTATGGACTGGTGCATGTTCCGGGAAAAGACAGTATATGTTGCTCGAGGCTGCCCAAAAAAGTGGTCCCGAATATGGACGCCTTGGAACTCGTATCGTGGAAATATTTGTACCCCCCCACAAGCTGTTACCTTGGATAACGTGCTCCCTTTATGATTTGTCTATATTGTATACAATGTGAAGGAACACTGCCTTATTTTGTCATGCCTATACTGATACCGCTTTATTACTCTGTATGCCGATGACTGTTAATAAAAAGATTCTTTTTTTTAATTACTCAGAGGATCCATATACGTTAAGGTTGTGTGCCTGCACCAACAAGTTCATCATCTGTTGTTTCGTCTTGGGGAAGTTGATTCTTCAGTTGGGCGCCCTTAGAAAACTATTCTATGCCAGGCTATGAGAAGTTTTGTCAGCCCTATACACATCAGTAAGTGGCATCTCTGCCAACACTCTTTATTTTCCACACATTGGCAGAAGCTGGTGCTCCTTCGTCAAAGTTATCTTTGACAGTATAAAGACACAGCTGTTTTGGGGTTGTGGCTTCACTTTGGTCATTGAATAACTCACAAATCCAATGAAGTATTGAGATTTACAACCACACCCTCAATCTCAACTCCATTCCCCGCTACAGTGAATGTGACCGCGTCTTCATGCTCATTAATGCGGATCACTGACAGAATATCGAGGAGGAGAATATCGACCTGCCAAAATATTGAGAAAAAAATATAGAATGCCAAAATATCGAATCCCTATCTAAAAGCAGGTAAGTACAAAAATATTGAATCCAAAATATCGTTGTAAAAATTATAGTTGGTCAAAATATCGAATTTTTTAAATGTCTTAAAAGTAATGTCAAATTAATGAAATAATAAATATAATTAACTAAAACATACTTAAAAATACTTAAATAACTTTACAATTAATAAATAATTAATGTAAGTAAAAAATAAATTTTTAATACATATATATTAACGTAATATTAATAAAAAATATTAAATATTTTTAGCGTAGGATAGCGGGCGGGTAAAATTTACTATTACTACTCCAGTAAGTGCAACAGTAGGGAAAGCGTTGGCTAGCGGGATGGTAAAAATTACTATTCCCACTCCAGAGAGTTCAACAGTAGGGAAAGCACTGGATAGCGGGAGGGGAAAAATTACTATTCCCACTCCAGACTGTGCAACAGTAGGGAAAGCATTGGATAGCGTAGGAGTAAAAATTACTATTCCCACTCCACAGAGTGCAACAGTAGGGAAAGCGTTGGATAGCGTATGGGTAAAAATTACTATTCCCACTCCAGAGAGTGCAACAGTAGGGTAAGCGTTGGATAGCGGGAGGGTAAAATTTACTATTCCCACTCCAGTGAGTGCAACAGTAGGGAAAGCGTTGGATAGCGTATGGGTAAAAATTACTATTCCCACTCCAAAGAGTGCAACAGTAGGGAAAGCGTTGGATAGAGTAGGGGTAAAAATTACTATTCCTACTCCAGAGAGTGCAACAGTAGGGAAAGCGTTGGATAGCGTAGGGGTAAAAATTACTATTCCCACTCCAGAGAGTGCAATAGTAGGGAAAGCGTTGGATAGCGTAGGGGTAAAAATTACTATTCCCACTCCAGAGAGTGCAACAGTAGGGAAAGCGTTGGATAGCGGGAGGGCAAAATTTACTATTCCCACTTCAGTGAATGCAACAGTAGGGAAAACGTCAGATGGCGTAGGGGTAAAAATTACTATTCCCACCCCAAAGAGTGCCACAGTAGGGAAAGTGTTGGATAGCGTAGGGGTAAAAATTACTATTCCCACTCCAGAGAGTGCAACAGTAGGGAAAGCGTTGGATAGAGGGGGGGGGGGGTAAAATTTACTATTCCCACTCCAGTGAGTGCAACAATAGGGAAAGGGAAAAATTAAGAATATTCAGAATGGATACGTTTTGTCTGGCTTTTACTGATGAACATATAGCTTCCATTCTTGCAGGGCCATCATTACTTCCGAATGCTCCTCTAAGTGGAATCTCCACAGCTCGGGAGGAGTGGGAAAACTATCCAACACCAAAAAACAACAGGTCAGAATAGCGCTCCATGGGGCATTAGTGACCGAATACCTGCGAGCAGGTGCAGCCCCTGCCAGTCTCTTGGTTCGTATAGAGCCTAAAATATTTCTGGAGGATAAGAGGTTCCGGGTGGACTGGAGCTATATAGCCAATAAGTGCACCCGGGACTGGCTTATCCTCATTATTAACACGGCCAAGAGACTGAGTGAAGAACTATTGAAAGAAATATTAGACCTTGAGGAAGCCCTAAAGGCAGACACTACCATAAAAGACACCAAAGAACACTGGCCCAGATTCAGAACGATTTAGGGGAATATCAAATATATATGGTGAATCAAAAAATGAAGGACCTAAAAAGGAATCTGGATAGATTTAGCCATGGTTGGGCATTCCCCTATGTTGAAGATAGTTATTACCAACAACCCTCAGAACAACCATTATATACACGAGGACCAAGGGGTGGGCGACGACAGGGCAGACGCACTCCTAACAACTGGACGTTCGATAATACGAGCAGTGAAGATGATGACTATAGTGGACAAACATCTACCACTAATCAAAGGGTGAGATTTAATACTGAAGAAAGGACGAATGAAGATTTAGGTGTCATGTTACGTAGTTTTTTAGGACAACATCCACCAGATCAGAGAGGGGCCAGTTACAGGGGCAGGGGGAGAGGGCGCCTGCGGCAGAATGCGAACACAACATGGCAAACATTTTCACCCAGGATCACGCGCAGCCGGGGCAGAACACCTCTATAGCTTGCAGTGACAATGACATAGTGGTGAATTTGTCAAATATCAATTGACTATAGATGAACATAGAGTTTTAAACAAAGGCTTAGGATATGTCCCGACCCCGAAACATGATAGATTTTTGAAGGGAAGGAACAAGATGCCCCTTCATTATTTTCAACTAATTTGTGGCGACGCTCACAATTTTGCCCGCCAAGCAACACCATTGGCCCCGAGGTACAAGTATTTGAACAAAAAATAATACAAGAAATCGCTGATTTGGAACAAAATCAGCAGGGTCCCTGTCGTAGTAACATGACATATTGTGATTGGCAAGCTGTCCAGTCTTTACAACAGAATCATGCCATCACCATCAAACCAGCCGATAAGGGTGGGGCGGTGGTGGTGATGAACACCCTAGATTATGAAACCGAGGTAGTAAGATTACTAGAGGTTCGCCATAATTACAGACCCTTGACGAGAGACCCCACAAAAAATTTACAGATGACCATCATCAAAATAGTCACGGAGGCAAAGGAGATAAAGTGGCTTACTTCTAAAGAGGCAGATTTCCTGATCAACGACAAACCTAGGGTGCCTGCATTCTATATTGTTCCAAAAATACACAAAGTGCAAAGGCCTCCACCGGGCCGCCCCATAGTATCGGGAATCTAGTCAATACTGGAACCCTTGTCTCAATATTCTGATTTTTTCTTGAGGGAATGCGTCATCACGCAGCCCTCTTATGTACAAGACACTACAGATGTCTTAAGAACACTGGACAATATTGATTATGATCCCGAACACCAGTTTCTAGTCACCATCGATATAAAATCATTATACACTAGTATCCCCCAGGAAGCAACACTGGTGGCAGCAGCTCGCGCCCTGGGGGAGTGTGAATGGTTCTATGATGTACCTCAAACATTCGTTCTGCAATGTATAGAACTGGCCTTAACGCAAAACTTTTTTGCTTATAGGGACCAGATGTACTTGCAGGTGTCCGGGACTTCAATGGGGGCTACTTTTGCCCCGAGTCTGGCCTGCATTTATGTGGGCCAGTTTGAAGCAAATTACATCAACCACACCACCAATCTCTTCCAGGGGAACATTGTCCTCTGGAAGAGGTACATTGATGATGTGCTGTGCATCTGGTCAGGCTCTGAAATGGACCTTGACAGGTTTTTGAACTGGCTGAATAACCTTGATGAATGTCTTAAGTTCACCTGGACCAAAAACAGGTCTACAGCAACATATTTGGACCTGGACATCAAGGCGGTTAATCACAAACTAGCCACTAATGTTCATCAAAAACCAACAGATAAGAACTCGCTTTTACATTATAGGTCCTATCACCCGAGGGCCCTCCGGGACAATCTGCCCGTAGGGCAGTTTTTGAGATATCGCAGGAACTGTTCCTCGACTGAGACATACATAGAGCAAGCAGATGATTGGTCCCGTAAATTGTAAGAGCGAGCATATCCAAGAAAAGTCATCAAACAAGCAAAAAAGAGAGCCCTCAACACCCCACGAGCTGCATTGCTTGAGAGAACATCTAATCACAATGGGGATTGCATCCCAGTGGTCACTACATTTGAACCTTTGTCGACCAAAATCAGACAAATAATTAGAAAACACTGGCATTTGCTGAGTACTCCAACTATGACTATGCCCCAACCCAGATTTGCCTTTAAGCGATCAACTAATTTGCGAGATCGCCTGGTTCATTCACGACCTATACAAGAAACCAGAGATACAGGGATCCCATCGGGACACTATCAATGTGGGGGCTGCTCAGTGTGTGAGCTTACTGCACCTGTTAAAAGTGTCACCCTGGTGGGAGGTAAGATATGGCACCTTAACATGTTCAGTAACTGCAACACATCCAATGTCATCTATAGACTCACGTGTCCATGCGGACTTTACTACATAGGTCTCACGACACGCAAGGCTAAGATCAGGGTGCAGGAACATCTTAGCACCCTAAGAACAGGCAAACTGACCACGAAAATAGTGCAACATTTTCGAACAGCCAAACACAGTCCGAAGGATTTGCGATGGGTCATTCTGGAAAGGCTCGTGGGCGATCAATACAATATGGAAACGAGATTGATCACAAAAGAAGCACGTTGGATCTATCAGGAGAGGGTGGATCAACAGGGGCTGAACGATTCCATTGAATGGAATAAGGTTGTGGTCCACTGAATATGTGTAGATTCCTTACCCTTTGAAATTAGCTAATAGATCCATGTTATGTGTCTGACTGTGGCGATGACTGGTAGGAGACATTTTGGCTACCCCGTCCCTTGCTGTAATACATTTTGTATTAACAAGTAGGAGGACTGAGTGCCTCGGCGAGGTAATATGCTTAGAAAAAGATAAAGGGGAAAAGAAAAAAAGACAAAAAGAATAATGAGAACGATTAGTTCCGTGGTATGAGACTAGACTGTGTCAGTGTAATACGAACGGAATGGACGGTAGATAAAGGCACATCTTTTTATGCTTTTAATAAATGTATTTTCTTTAAAATGTCCTTTTTGAATAGCATGTCATCTATGGGTTACATGCAATTGACTTGACCCATGTGGGAGTTAGTACACGGGAGAATAGTTATCCTGCCCGTTACGTATGTCAGTACCTACACAAGATGGCCGCCGGACCCTTCAATACAAACATAATAAGTCAACAAGCAATAGAGCAGGCGCGAATGCGACGCGTCGCGCCTATAAGAAACGTGTATTGTGCAGCAGTACCGTGAGGTTGAGTGAAGACCGCGGTTACGGGCTGACCAGGTGAGCGGAGAATAGGGGGTCTTTTTAAATAAGATGGGCAGAGCGCTGACAACACGCTTAAGGAAGAGAAATAGCCCTGTAACTATACGCGACATGCCCAGAGACTCAGGGGGACACGTAGCGTGACCGGGTCCCAGGTCGCTTGGAACAGTTAACTGCGATAGTCAAGAAAATAGTAATATTTGACACACACGTTAGGTTTAGTTACTGGTCACTAAGTGTGTTATTGGTAAACATATGATAAAGAAGGGCTCCACGGGGTATAAGTAACTGCATTTACATAAAGATGATACTGACCCTGTTCTTTTATTGATACCTATTCACATGTTTTTATGTCTGCCCTATAGATTTAAACACTTGCAGCTATCGGGCGGCAAGCGAAAGAGTGGACGGGTACACTCTGACACAAAAGGTACCCACCAGTTAGAAGGGTAAAGGTATGCAAAAGGAGAGCGACCACATGGTAAATGTTCTTGTTTGTTACAGGTGACAGGCTTTTAGAACGATTGAATGTAGAATTTTATGCGATGGAGATGGCTGATTGGGTGTTTTTGGTTGTGTCTCCCTTAGATGCTGATAAAAGTAAATCGGTTCAATAATTGGTGCAGATTGGCCAGTTGACCCCAGCCCTGATGAAATTGCCGCAAGTTCTTTGAGGCAATGAAACATGTTGGTTTTTAAGTGAGCAAACACACAGCCTGAAATAAAAATTAGGTAGCTAGTGTTGTTTAGCTCGTTTTTAACGTGGATGGACAAGGGTCCTGATCAGACCCCGTCACTCCTTTGAGGGTTGACATTGTTTTCGAGCTCGGATATATTTACCGCAGCCCAGTGTTCACACACAGCACTATATGTTGTTTTCACTTTAATCATTTCTGGGAAATTGTTTTTAGGGTGGCAGTTGCTAATGATGAGAACTTGAGATAGCAGGCAAGTACCTGTCTGCTGAACCCCCATGGTGTTACGCCCGTGAGGCACTGCCATCCTTTTTCATTATATTTTGTTTGCACATGGTTTTGCTTTCTCATACACAGTAGGTAGAGATAAATTGGGGGAGACATTACACACAGACACAAATTGTTTTATTTTAGAGTTGAGTGATTCCGGATCCCATCTGTGGACGGCATAAAGATAGCCGCTTCATGATCATTTAAAACAAAGATGTTTTGAAGTGTGAAGGGGTTACCGATGAAAGTTTTTCACTGGATGTATTTATGAGCAGGTCCTTAGTGGTTATTGATTTAATCCTGGGCCCTCCTCTGGATACCAGTATTGGAGATGTGTGAGCTGACAGTGTGGTAGCACATGGTGTACAATGCTGTTAAGAGGTCAAGGGGGGTGGTCTCACCATTGTTGAGTAGGGCTAAGTTGTCGTTGGTGGTGGCAATGATGACGGTTGCAGTGGTGTTATTACTGTGGAAGATGTTCTGTTGCCGGTTGCCTGGAGCTGTTTGTGCGGAGGAAGTTTGTCAGTCGCTCGTTGAGTGTCTTCCTGATGACATTTGCTGGGTAGGGAAGCAGGGTGATGTTCCAGGAGGTCCTGCGGTACTGCCATCCGTTGGTGAAGAAGGACCTGGGTCTTTGAATGCCTCCAGCTCCCATGGAATGTGGCAAACTCAAATGAGACATTCAGGACGCCCTGGACGTGGGCTTCAAGGATGGGGAATGATGTGGTTTAGATGTTGTGTGGGAAGGGGCCTGATGGAGAGCCAGAGTGGATGGTGCACATGAGCCAGGTGGTGTATTTCTTGCTGACGGGAGTCCAGAACCTGAGGGGGGTTTGTCACGCGGATAATAGTGCTGTCTGCCTCTGTGTGCCAAGGCTGTCGTGTATGGCCATGAGCTTGCAGTGGTAGAAAGTTGCAAGGGATGTGATCTGCCTTGCAAGGGTGGGGTGTCTTTTGGATAGAGATCTGCTGTCAATTCACTCACAATGCTGATGAGCTCCTTGATGTCGTGTGTTTTGGTGCCTCGGCACTATCTGAAGGATCTCCACTTGTCCTTGCTGATGATATGGTGATGGCTGTGAGTGGCGTTTTCCAGGGCTGTAAGGTAAATGAAGGTACTTTGTGTTGCAAAGTTTGCACAAGAGTCCGGCTCGATCTGTATGAGTCCAGTAGGTCTGCCTTGTCCCAGGTGGCTTAACTGTTGTCGTGCTTCACAGGAAAGTCCGTCAATGTGGCAAGATTGTTGGATCAGTAGCTGATCCAGTGTGTGAGGTTGCAGGGTGTGGCGGTGGTGTTGGTTCGAGTGTCCCACACAGCTTGTCTGTGGTGACTTACATCAAGCATCTTTGGGGGATCGGTAGCGGGGTGTGGGCCAGTGGGTTACTTGTCAGAGACGTGGATGCAAATTTTGATGGACCAATGTTGGATGGTGGTGTGGTTCTCCTCCAGCAAGAAGTTACTGGCCCCCTGCCACATGTAGCCTGTGGAGGTGAGGGCGTGCGTGCAGATGTACGTGTTGATGGCTTTGCAGAATTGTGGATGTAGGCCTGGAGATCTGTAGATGAGTGTTACTCTGAGGGTTGCCAGGTGGTTGGAGCAAAACAGGTTTTGTGACTCAGAGGGAGTACTTGGGAATAAATTGCAATTCATCCTCCGGGATTGTGTTTGCCGTCCCTGCGGGTGATCTTGTATCCGTCTGAGATGGCAATGAAGAAGTTGTGTGCTGAGGATGCTTTTGACCAGGTTACTGTCATGAAGGTGATGTGTGGGGCCGTTGTGTTAAGGAGGTAACAGAGTCCAATGGTGTGCTTGTGGACGGAGCGGGTGTGGAGTAGGAGGCACATGACCTGGTTGTTCTGACAGGGTCTGGTAGGCAGGGCAGCGCTGTGTAGGCAGTTGGAGTTGCACACTCAGCATGCAAAGGTGTTGTGTGTGCGCTTAGGGGTTGCCTCATAGCAGGCGGTTGATTGTCTGGAGGACATTGCTTGGAGGGTGGCTGGAGCATGAGCCTGTTGTGTGATGTGGGTCATGCAAGGACCAGAGGGTCGTGCACTGTGCACGTTGCAGGTGCAGACGGTCCTGCCTTTGGCACGGCGTTGGTGCAACAGTGGCACAGACAAGCTGCTGGCTGCATTTAGAATGGGTGGAGGGGGAAGGGAGGAGCATTTTGTAGGCGTGTGGGTTGCCGAATCAGGGCACTCGGTGGGGCGGTGGGGCGTTGCCGCAGGTGAGGCAGCAGCAGGCGGAAGGGGTGAGAAACTAGGCAAAAAGTAGCACACAAAGACAAGGAGGTCAGAAAGGCACAGTGCAACAGGTGTATGTAAAGGAAGGAGTGTCAGGTTACTCATGGGTCACTCCGAGAAAATGGATGAAGAATCAACAAAAATGACGCCCACAGGATCAGGCAACAAAATGCGGAGCTGCGCACAGGAGACACAACGTCAGCAGGCGTTGACGTCCCGTCGTGGGGAGCAACCTGCACAAATACATACACAACCAGGTACTTCATGCACAATAGAGATTATTAGCCATGAAGAAATGCATGCATGTTGCCGAAGTACACATACACTCATATGCTCAATCTTTGACAATTATGCCATAGATGGCGCATGCAAACTGGCAAGAGATATGCAGTGACAGAGATGAGGCACTTTGGATTGTGCAGAACACCTTTATTGCACAAACTCACACAAAGGGAAATGCATCCATACGAACAGACTCACAGGTCAGTTGACAGAACATGTGGGACATACGATGGACCCCCCCTTCACAACACGGATGTTGTAAATCCCAATGAACTGGCACACAAGTCAAGGGGATGAGCCAAACACATCCTGCTGCACACGGAGATGCTGCAAATCACCATAGAGCCAGTTGTTGTGATGTCCCACACTATGTCCACCCATAGCATCAGCAATGTTTCAGAGGCAAGGTTTACGCACATTGAAGCCTTCATCAGACTCCATACTCCTCTACAGATGACTGTCAAGAAGGGTGACTATCATGTCATGGGAGTGATGCTACATGTTATATGCTCCATGGTGAGAAGACATGTATGCATGGTACCACAACATGCACAGAAGCAGTTCCCATACATTCCCAACCCGTACCACCACCAAAAAGCCTTGCTGCAATCCTTACCCAAACTGACATTTCCACATGTCCATGCATGGAACGCTGATTCAGCACATGTTGCAATCCTCATGAGGAATAGCAGGAGGACAAAGATGACACAAGCAGACAACAGGCGCAAAACCCTGGGAATGACAGACACACAAGAAGTCACCTAAAACAAATCTCGCCGCACCCATGGTCAGTTACGAAACATGAACAATGTTGGACACATGCAAATTTCAAAGAAAGTCTCTCCGCAAAACTGTGTGGCATGACATCATCACTCGAGTGACACATCAGTACACACATCAAAGTCACTTTGCATTCAGTCAGCTGGACACACACATTGCAACACATGCCACTCAATGCTACAAGCTTGCACACTCATACCCAGTGACTCACCATTATGAGAAGAAGTTGGGTATGACCTCATCAGGATCAAGGATGAGTGGCACTGCCTTCTCAACGGCCATGTTGTGCAGCATGCAGCACACAATGAAGATTTTGCACACCTTCTCCAGTGCATATGGGAGGGACCCGCTTGTCTTGTCAAGACACCGTAATCGGCTCTTCAGGAGGCCAAATGTCCTCTCAATCACTCGCCTGGTCTGCCCGTGTGCATTGTTGTACCTGTGATCTGCAGCTGTTCTTGGGTTGCGGAGACGTGTCATTAGCCATGGCATATTGGGATATCCGGAGTCCCCTACATAGAAACATCATGTAAATAAGTGGGTCAGGAGATGCCGTAAGAGCCAAAGATACCGCAACACACAGGACCAACAGAGTATACCCACCAACAAGACATGCTCATTCGTTGTGCAGCCGCAGCATCATTTGTGGCACCCTGCTACGCCTCATGATGTAGGCATCGTGTGCTGGATCCTGGAAAACGTGCACAGACATGGGAAATCAGCATGTTAGCAAGACACACCACAAGGGCATTTATTGAGTGGTAATGTTTACGGTTGCGATAGGCTTGCTCCTGTGCCTGTGGTGGTACCAAAGCCACATGTGTTCAATGGACCCAATGACATGGGGCATCCCTCCCAGGGCATAGAAATCACCCTTGACATCTGTCAACTCCCCAGGAGTAGGACATTTGATGAATTTATCAAGGTGCTCCAACATGGCTGCCAAAACATCACGCAGGACACGGCTGAACAGTGTCTGTGACATCCCACCAACATCAGCTATGGTCAATTGAAACGTACCTGTGGCAAAAAAATGTAGGGCTGCCATCACCTTCATCTTTGGGGTCAGCGCAGTAGGATACCTGTGTCGCGGTTGGAGGTGTGGTGCCAGCCTGTCGGTCAATTCCTCAATTAACTGTTGAGTGAATCTGTAACGTCGGATGCAGGCACGTTCCCTCATGGCAGCCAAGTCTGGCATTGTTCTTGGGACAGGCGGTGCCCTGCAAGACATTGTTAGGAATCATGAAGATTGAGAGTCTGCCAACATCAATGTCAATGAACATAGCACATGCTAAACTGCTACTACACATCAGGTAGCTATGGAGTCTGGTGTGTGCAATAGGACACATATGCCACCTTGCTGGCACTCCTACGAAAGCCAGATACACCTGTTGATTGTCAAGTCTACTACATGACAGTCCCTGAAATGAGCTAGGGGCAAGTCTGAGTGAACAGCCAGAGATATCACCGGAGTGACACACATCCACATAGCTGCATTGGAAGGATGTCATCTCATTCAGACAGTTGACTGCAAGGCACACGCACAGGTCATATGGAATGTCAAATGTACATATGACACACATTGCGATGAAGGGGTACACGTGACAACAATTAAACACAGCCATTGAGACGACGCAGACATGTATGCCTTGGAAAATATGATATCCGATGCACACAGACCCTACAGCCGTGGGAATCCACGTGGCATGGTGTGCGTAGATGTGTTCCATGCCTATCTCCACACAGACCCATGTTGGATGCACCCACAGCAGATGCAGTTGACGGAACACTAACAGCAAGCTCATGGGAACACATGACACACACCTGACATAGTCACATAGGGGCACGCTGATCATGACATGTCAGTTGAGAGAGTGTCCGTGTCCCTGGCATCAGGAGACAGGTGCGGGTGGGGATGACTGTGCCATCCTACTGCGGCTGTGCATGACACAGTTGGACTACATTATAATAATCAAACTGGAGGGAGAAGGAAGAACTTCTGATCCACTCAGCTTCCTTGTCACAAGTATACAAAAATCAAAAGGGAGTGGGTCACTAGTCCCAAAGAACCAGGGTGTGCAAAGGCAGTATAAGGTACTGTTTAAAAAAAACCTCAATCACGTTATAAACGTTTCAGATGTTAGCGGTATATTTTCATTCTCCGCTTCGTTATTGGTAACGTGACAGCATCATCATTGGGTTTGTTGTAATGCTTTCTCCACCTGGAGATCGTACCACTGGTTGTATTGGTAGTGATCGTAAATGAAAAAGAGTGAGTTTGGTGAAGTGTTTAGTGGTGAGAAAAAAGGAAATATTTAAAATCCAACAGAGCTAGTAAAAAATCTTTAATTGTACTGGATGTTGGAGAGTTTTGTAGATTCCTCGGTGTGCACTCAGGGGTGAGTTAGGACCCTGTGCATTCTAAAAAAGTGTCTTTAAAAAAGGTCGACATGTTTCAGCCCTTGTTATGCCCCGAAGGGTCACGCGGGCTTTCTTCAGGACCTAGGAGGTGAGATAAAGACCTGAATATTCACAGGATCTTTGAGGTGAAAGAATTTGGGTTACTTAATCCCAAAGGTAACTGTTCATTTGAACCTGTAGTTGTTGTTCCAATTAGTAAAGGTGGGGAAGAGAATAAGGGGAAGAAAACAGACCTTGTTAGAACAAAAAAGTTTTAGTGAGGTTAAAAACAATTTTCGTTAGATTAAGAACAGACAACAAACAGTCCGAGATCACTGATTTCTCCTCAGACAATATGGATGTCTGCAGCAACTAAAAAATGGCAATTCTTATTTGTTTGGAGTCAAGACACTGGGAAGTGTCCTGTCTCTTATATGGCAAAATTCGTCCCTCCTTCCGATACTTGTAAGAGAACACACATTCCATCTTGTCATATATGGTGTACTGAGCGCTCATTGTAATAGCAACATTTTTAAGTTCGTAAATGGCAAAAAGCATCTGAACGTATCAACATTATCAGTATTTGGACAGTCTGGCTAGCATACGTTTGTAAGGTAATTGCTAAATGGAATAAGTAGACTGTGAGGTTCAGAAATAGCTTACGCGCTTAAATACGGCTTAGCATAAAAAATACACAGCTGGATTCAAAGGGCGCGTAATTATGGCAGCAGTTATGATCTTACTCAAAACAGTAGAGCTTATGTGTTTAGGAGTGGCTTAACAGGAAGTCAGAGTATAAAAACGCATGATGTTGTCAGCAGATAGGTTCTTATAACAATGAGGGGTGGCTAGGTATGTTCCATATACGTAAGTGTAGTATTGTAATAATCGTAGCGGTCTAAATACAAAGGACACACATAGTTTTTGTATAGTTGTTTGCTTGTGTCAAATGCTTAAGCCGAATTAGAGAGACATAATACAGTTACATGACGCCAAAAGCGGTGAAAGAGAAGAGCATCCGTACCTGTTTCCCGTTTCTGTGGGCAACAGCGGGTATAAAGTAGGGCGGTCGCTTGCGCTCTTCAGAAGCAATAGAGAAACAGAGGGAAAATGGAACTGTCAAATCTTTGACCAGAATATACATTACGGTTCTGCCGTGAAGATGAGTCCGCCATCTTTCTAACCTCTTCGGCGCTGAACGAGGGTTCTGTGCTGACTCTGCCCTGGTTGACCCGGTACTACCAGTGGGGCCTGAGGACTCGCGTTATAAGCGATGTAAAGGGCATGGAAATAGAGGAGGGACCACTACGAGATGATTATTGTAGATCGAAAATACCTTCTCGGTATGTAGTCGTCTTTCAGCGATTTATTTAAATCAACAAAGTGGAAATGATGACGTAGAGGCGGGTTGCTTTAGATATATTCAAAAAAGAAGTAGTTATTGAAGCCAATAAGACTATAATAATGCCCGATGGTGATCTGTACAATATTGTTAGTAGGAAATATCCTCTGACAAGACAGCATGTAGTTGATTAAAAAATCTCAGAATGCCGTAGTAGTGCAATGATTAAGTGTACCGCCCCCCTGAGTATTTATTGGGGTGATATATGCTTAGCATGGCTTTATGTGTAGGAGGTGTCTGTTTGTTGTCAATAAAGTTTATTCAAAAATCGGATTTTCATTTTCTCAAGACGCTCAACCACGGTATATTGTCATTCAGACCTTGAGTATTCGTACAGAGTCGATGGACCCATCTTTGTTCTTTTTCGAACAGTACCTTCTCAGCGTGGTTGTTCTTAATAGTAAGGGTTTCCAAAATCACCCAACGTAGATCATTGACAGTGTGTCCTTGTTCCAGGAAGTGATTGCTCATCTTTGTAGTGCTTCTCTTGCACTTGATGTTACTGCGATGTTCGCAGAGTCTCTGTTTCACTTTCCTACAGGTCATTCCAATGTAGCGCAAACCGCATGGGCATGTGATCATGTAGATAGCGTGGGTGGTATTACAATTAGTGTGGGTTCTTATGGTCCAATTCAGATTGGGTGACAATTGTAAATTTTTGGTTGCTGTTGTCAAGTGGCAGACTGAGCATGACCCGCATGGAAAATGTCCTGTAACCGGTGTGTTGTGCCAAAGTCCCTGTTGGGTCTTCATAGCTGGTTTTTCCAAAGGTCTCGTGTGTACGAGTATGTCTATAAGGTTCTTAGTCCTTTTATTTGAGAATCTGGGTTTTGGCCATTTCAGGTTTCCGGAAGTTAGAATTCGCCAGTTCTTGTTGACGATTTTTTTGATATCGTTTGTCACAGTACTGTAAGTGCTCACGCATGTCATCAGATCCATAGCGGGTTCTTTCACTGTGATGTCTAGAAGGGCCTCCCTTTGTTGGTTCCTTGCCCTTTTCTGGCATTTTTTAATGATGTTCATGGGGTAGTCTCTGATTTGCAGTTTATCACTCAGTTCCTTTGCTTGACTCTTGTAGTCTCTGATGTTACTACAATTTCGTCTGAGTCGAAGGAACTGTCCATAAGGGAGGTTTTCCCTCAATGGGCGTGGATGAAAGCTTTTATATGATAACAGGCTGTTTTTGGCTATAGGTTTGAAATAGGTCTTTGTTTGTAATTTATCCCCTTCGATGAAGATAGTGACATCTAGGAAGTCCAATTTACTTGAATCTGCTGTGTATGTGAACTTCAAGCAGTCATCCCTGGTGTTGAGCCATTGGTGGAATTCGCACAGTTCTTCATTATCTCCTTCCCATATCAAAAGAACGTCATCTATATAGCGCTTCCAGAAGACGATGTGACTCAGGAAGGGATTAGAGGGGTCATGGATGTAGGTGGTCTCAAAATTGCTGACATAGAGCCCCGCTACACTCGGCGCAAAGGTACTGCCCATTGAAGTACCATGGAGCTGTTTGTACATGATCTTATTGTATTCAAAATGGTTTTCTGTAAGTGCTAACCTACAGCATTCAAGTACGAAATGTCTCGGTGTCCTGTGTTCCCATTGTTGGTTAAAGAGGAGTGTCTCTAAAGTTTCCAAAGTTTTCTGTTGTGGGAGGCTCGTATACAAACTTTCAATATCAAGCCCCACTAGTAGCATACTGTTCTGTGAGTATTGTAGATTCTGTAGGAGATTCAGGAGGTCTTTAGTGTCCTTTAAATAGGTGGGAGTTTTTTGTACCAGTGGTCTCAAGTAGTGGTCAGCAAATTGTGACAACGGTTCTAGAAGGGAACCTATCCCAGAAACAATAGGACGTCCGGGTGGCGGGCGTCGTTCTTTGTGGATTTTGGGTAAAGAATAAAAGTAAGGCATTCTTGGTGTCTTGGTTATCAAGAAGTCTGCTTCAGTCTTGGAGACCCAATTGTTGGTTTCTGCTTCATCAACCATGATAGCGATGGTGTTTTGTAAGCGTTGGGTTGGGTCTGTCCGGATGATTTCATAGAACTTTTCGTCAGAAAGTAATTCAATGCACTGTTGATGGTACCCTTCTTTGCTGAGTAGTACAATACCACCTCCTTTATCCGCTGGTTTGATTATTAGTTCTTCATCTTGCCGTAATGTGACTAGTGCTCTTTGTTCAGCATTAGATATGTTCATGAAAGGTCTTTTAGTTTGGTCTTTTAGATCACCCACTTCCCTCATTATTGCCAATACAACCAGTGGTACGATCTCCAGGTGGAGAAAGCATTACAACAAACCCAATGATGATGCTGTCACGTTACCAATAACGAAGCGGAGAATGAAAATATACCGCTAACATCTGAAACGTTTATAACGTGATTGAGGGTTTTTTTAAACAGTACCTTATACTGCCTTTGCACACCCTGGTTCTTTGGGACTAGTGACCCACTCCCTTTTGATTTTTGTATACTTGTGACAAGGAAGCTGAGTGGATCAGAAGTTCTTCCTTCTCCCTCCAGTTTGATTATTATAATACTTAGCAGCGTGCAGCTGTGGGAGTTCCCTTTATCCCCCCCCCCCCAAGACATTGCCTGTGGAGACCATCATGGCCGAGAATCTAGGCCTGAGCTACTCCACGGAAGAAATTAATGCGATTCTGTCCCTTCCTTCACTACTACATGACAGAGACATCACACAGACCCTAGCCCAGACTACCGACTGGGAAGAGCTATCAGAAACAAAAAAAGAACAAGTACGCACAGCCATCCATGGCGTAATCATGACTGAGTACCTACGCGCCAACGCAGCACCAAGAGGACTCTGGGTAAACAATGCCCCACGTATCTTCCTTCAAGACCTAGTATTTCGCAAGGACTGGTCTTCCATCTCTTGGAAGTGCACCCGAGACTACCTAGTCCTCATAATAAAAACTGCCACACGACTCACAGAAGAACTGACGATCAAAATACAAGTGCTAGAAACGAAAATTAAGAGCATGGTACAATTGACTGTATACAAAAAAAGGTTGGAAGAAATCAATAAAGAAATGAACGAAACAAAAGACTACATTACACAGAATAAGATTCAGAAATTGGGGAAGGATCTGAAAAGATTCTCTATGGAAAAGATGCACCCCTACAGCGCAGAGGATTATAAAATCCCGGATGATACATTCGACAATTCAAGCAACTCGAGCACAGGCTCTACAAATAATGGTTCTGATTGGAGCGGAGAGGAATCCTATACGCCGAGGAGGAACAGAGGCCAATACAGACGCCAAAACAGAAGAAGACCAAACACCTGGTTTAATCCTTATTTTGGCACACAGACATCCCAAATGCCCTTCACACCATTCAACCCTAACCTTCCAGGCTGGGCTAACCCTTTCTATCCAGGTCCTCCACCTATGGGCCCTCCAGTAATGTCTGACATGGGATCCAACTACACGCATAGACCGCCTTTTTTAGGGAGAGGCCAGACAACCAACAGGTCAAGGCGCAAAGGGGTCACCTGGTCAGACCAGCAACACCAAGTCCACACGAGGAGCATGACGGGCGCAAAACCAGGAACCAGCACAACAACCTGATCTTCAACCTCACTAATGTAACACTCACCAAAGAACAAGAAGATGTTCTTAATAAAGGTCTTAGTTACGTACCTACACCACCTTTAGACATCTTCAGACTCCAGTGTGAAATGGCGGAGTTCTGCAGAAAAATCAAGCTGAAAGACTTCTTCAATGGACAAGAAGAAGTAACAAAGGACGGCGACACGACGCTCCGCCGGAAATCCAACTTCTGTCCACTAAACCACCAAGTCCCAGTAGAAGTACTAGCCTTTGAACAGGCAATAATGAAGGAAGTGGGTGATCTAAAAGACCAAACTAAAAGACCTTTCATGAACATATCTAATGCTGAACAAAGAGCACTAGACACATTACGGCAAGATGAAGAACTAATAATCAAACCAGCGGATAAAGGAGGTGGTATTGTACTACTCAGCAAAGAAGGGTACCATCAACAGTGCATTGAATTACTTTCTGACGAAAAGTTCTATGAAATCATCCGGACAGACCCAACCCAACGCTTACAAAACACCATCGCTATCATGGTTGATGAAGCAGAAACCAACAATTGGGTCTCCAAGACTGAAGCAGACTTCTTGATAACCAAGACACCAAGAATGCCTTACTTTTATTCTTTACCCAAAATCCACAAAGAACGACGCCCGCCACCCGGACGTCCTATTGTTTCTGGGATAGGTTCCCTTCTAGAACCGTTGTCACAATTTGCTGACCACGACTTGAGACCACTGGTACAAAAAACTCCCACCTATTTAAAGGACACTAAAGACCTCCTGAATCTCCTACAGAATCTACAATACTCACAGAACAGTATGCTACTAGTGGGGCTTGATATTGAAAGTTTGTATACGAGCCTCCCACAACAGAAAACTTTGGAAACTTTAGAGACACTCCTCTTTAACCAACAATGGGAACACAGGACACCGAGACATTTCGTACTTGAATGCTGTAGGTTAGCACTTACAGAAAACCATTTTGAATACAATAAGATCATGTACAAACAGCGCCATGGTACTTCAATGGGCAGTACCTTTGCGCCGAGTGTAGCGGGGCTCTATGTCAGCAATTTTGAGACCACCTACATCCATGACCCCTCTAATCCCTTCCTGAGTCACATCGTCTTCTGGAAGCGCTATATAGATGACGTTCTTTTGATATGGGAAGGAGATAATGAAGAACTGTGCGAATTCCACCAATGGCTCAACACCAGGGATGACTGCTTGAAGTTCACATACACAGCAGATTCAAGTAAATTGGACTTCCTAGATGTCACTATCTTCATCGAAGGGGATAAATTACAAACAAAGACCTATTTCAAACCTATAGCCAAAAACAGCCTGTTATCATATAAAAGCTTTCATCCACGCCCATTGAGGGAAAACCACCCTTATGGACAGTTCCTTCGACTCAGACGAAATTGTAGTAACATCAGAGACTCCAAGAGTCAAGCAAAGGAACTGAGTGATAAACTGCAAATCAGAGACTACCCCATGAACATCATTAAAAAATGCCAGAAAAGGGCAAGGAACCAACAAAGGGAGACCCTTCTAGACATCACAGTGAAAGAACCCGCTATGGATCTGATGACATGCGTGAGCACTTACAGTACTGTGACAAACGATATCAAAAAAATCGTCAACAAGAACTGGCGAATTCTAACTTCCGGAAACCTGAAATGGCCAAAACCCAGATTCTCAAATAAAAGGACTAAGAACCTTAAAGACATACTCGTACACACGAGACCTTTGGAAAAACCAGCTATGAAGACCCAACAGGGACTTTGGCACAACACACCGGTTACAGGACATTTTCCATGCGGGTCATGCTCAGTCTGCCACTTGACAACAGCAACCAAAAATTTACAATTGTCACCCAATCTGAATTGGACCATAAGAACCCACACTAATTGTAATACCACCCACGCTATCTACATGATCACATGCCCATGCGGTTTGCGCTACATTGGAATGACCTGTAGGAAAGTGAAACAGAGACTCTGCGAACATCGCAGTAACATCAAGTGCAAGAGAAGCACTACAAAGATGAGCAATCACTTCCTGGAACAAGGACACACTGTCAATGATCTACGTTGGGTGATTTTGGAAACCCTTACTATTAAGAACAACCACGCTGAGAAGGTACTGTTCGAAAAAGAACAAAGATGGGTCCATCGACTCTGTACGAATACTCAAGGTCTGAATGACAATATACCGTGGTTGAGCGTCTTGAGAAAATGAAAATCCGATTTTTGAATAAACTTTATTGACAACAAACAGACACCTCCTACACATAAAGCCATGCTAAGCATATATCACCCCAATAAATACTCAGGGGGCGGTACACTTAATCATTGCACTACTACGGCATTCTGAGATTTTTTAATCAACTACATGCTGTCTTGTCAGAGGATATTTCCTACTAACAATATTGTACAGATCACCATCGGGCATTATTATAGTCTTATTGGCTTCAATAACTACTTCTTTTTTGAATATATCTAAAGCAACCCGCCTCTACGTCATCATTTCCACTTTGTTGATTTAAATAAATCGCTGAAAGACGACTACATACCGAGAAGGTATTTTCGATCTACAATAATCATCTCGTAGTGGTCCCTCCTCTATTTCCATGCCCTTTACATCGCTTATAACGCGAGTCCTCAGGCCCCACTGGTAGTACCGGGTCAACCAGGGCAGAGTCAGCACAGAACCCTCGTTCAGCGCCAAAGAGGTTAGAAAGATGGCTGACTCATCTTCACGGCAGAACCGTAATGTATATTCTGGTCAAAGATTTGACAGTTCCTTTTTCCCTCTGTTTCTCTATTGCTTCTGAAGAGCGCAAGCGACCGCCCTACTTTATACCCGCTGTTGCCCACAGAAATGGGAAACAGGTACGGATGCTCTTCTCTTTCACCGCTTTTGGCGTCATGTAACTGTATTATGTCTCTCTAATTCGGCTTAAGCATTTGACACAAGCAAACAACTATACAAAAACTATGTGTGTCCTTTGTATTTAGACCGCTACGATTATTACAATACTACACTTACGTATATGGAACATACCTAGCCACCCCTCATTGTTATAAGAACCTATCTGCTGACAACATCATGCGTTTTTATACTCTGACTTCCTGTTAAGCCACTCCTAAACACATAAGCTCTACTGTTTTGAGTAAGATCATAACTGCTGCCATAATTACGCGCCCTTTGAATCCAGCTGTGTATTTTTTATGCTAAGCCGTATTTAAGCGCGTAAGCTATTTCTGAACCTCACAGTCTACTTATTCCATTTAGCAATTACCTTACAAACGTATGCTAGCCAGACTGTCCAAATACTGATAATGTTGATACGTTCAGATGCTTTTTGCCATTTACGAACTTAAAAATGTTGCTATTACAATGAGCGCTCAGTACACCATATATGACAAGATGGAATGTGTGTTCTCTTACAAGTATCGGAAGGAGGGACGAATTTTGCCATATAAGAGACAGGACACTTCCCAGTGTCTTGACTCCAAACAAATAAGAATTGCCATTTTTTAGTTGCTGCAGACATCCATATTGTCTGAGGAGAAATCAATGATCTCGGACTGTTTGTTGTCTGTTCTTAATCTAACGAAAATTGTTTTTAACCTCACTAAAACTTTTTTGTTCTAACAACGTCTGTTTTCTTCCCCTTATTCTCTTCCCCACCTTTACTAATTGGAACAACAACTACAGGTTACCTTTGGGATTAAGTAACCCAAATTCTTTCACCTCAAAGATCCTGTGAATATTCAGGTCTTTATCTCACCTCCTAGGTCCTGAAGAAAGCCCGCGTGACCCTTCGGGGCATAACAAGGGCTGAAACATGTCGACCTTTTTTAAAGACACTTTTTTAGAATGTACAGGGTCCTAACTCACCCCTGAGTGCACACCGAGGAATCTACAAAACTCTCCAACATCCAGTACAATTAAAGATTTTTTACTAGCTCTGTTGGATTTTAAATATTTCCTTTTTTCTCACCACTAAACACTTCACCAAACTCACTCTTTTTCATTTACGATCACTACCAATACAACCAGTGGTACGATCTCCAGGTGGAGAAAGCATTACAACAAACCCAATGATGATGCTGTCACGTTACCAATAACGAAGCGGAGAATGAAAATATACCGCTAACATCTGAAACGTTTATAACGTGATTGAGGGTTTTTTTAAACAGTACCTTATACTGCCTTTGCACACCCTGGTTCTTTGGGACTAGTGACCCACTCCCTTTTGATTTTTGTACAGTTGGACTACAGACACACATGTGGCAAGTGGCAAGGTGATGTGTGCCACATAGTGCCCCATCACACATGACATGTGTACACAGGTCATCACACATCAATTGAGCAACTAGATGAGATGACATGTGCAATATCACTGGCTCACACACCTAGGGCCTGCACATGAAAGTATGCAATGACAAGTACTTGATGGACATCCTTGTGCGACTCGTAGCCCTCCATTCCTGGCATGTGTATGCCTGTATTACCATTGTAAGAGTGTGAAACGCACCGTACACCCGCAATCATCGCGTGTGTACACTTCGTTTCACCATTGTACTTGTGCCGTAGGGGTACGTGTGAAACGCACCGTAGACCCGCAATCATCGCGTGTGTATGCTTCGTTTCACCATTGTACTTGTGCCGTAAGGGTACGTGTGAAACGCACCATACACCCACAATCATCGCGTGTGTACGCTTCGTTTTACCATTGTACTATTGCCGTAGGGGTACGTGTGAAACGCACCGTACCTGTGTGTGGATTTCAAAATTACATAGAGGACACATAAGGGACAAGTATTAGGCCCTAAATGCATGCTGGTTGTCATGGATACTGAGTTTTCAGTTGAAATGTGTCCATCAGGTGTCCTGGAACAGTCAGTTGGCCAAAAAATACAATGTTGCAAAGTGGTTGTTGACTTGACATGATGCTCAAAATTTGAACGATGCAAATGCGTGTCATAGGTGTATGTTTAAAGGGATTGGAGTAAACGTACGATGCAAATGTGTCTGACCAATCACTATGTACTCCTCACAATCAATGCCCCTCAGCAAGACAGATATAAGGCAGCCAGAACCCATGAGAGGGCACTTGCCTGCACAACTTTCCAGTCGACCACACTGCTGCTGTCTTTGCTTCCTCTGGACCATGTCACGTATTGTGGAGAGGGCCCAGCCATTCACCCTGGAGGAGAATGGGGCGTTGCTGGACGTCCTCCTCCCACAGCACTCCAAGCTGTATGGAAGACCAGGGGAGCAGGTGAGTGCTGACTCCACTACCTTTCCCTATGCACCTGTTGTGTGACTGTCACTTCTGGTATTGTGTCCAGGTGTGACAGACATGCAATTTTGTTTAGAGTGGGTCCCAGGGGGGGGACATGCTTATGTCTCTCATGAAGAGCATGAGGTAGTTCCTGTGTGCACTCCTCACTTGCATTGTGCTTACTGTGCCATTCACTGCATAGTGCATGACACATTCAGCCTGGCAAATCCTTGGTGGCTTTTTTTCCTAATGTCCTGAGGTGATTCAGTGGTCCCCCCGGTGTGACAGGTGACTGTACCCACAGATGTGTATGAGTTGAGTGGACCTGTGGTGAGAGTGTCCAAATGATGTGTACGACCTCATGGACATTGATGTGTGTGAATGGTCCTTGTCATGTGGGTGAGTGTCTATGTGAAGCGTTGCACCACAGCTGCATGGAGGAGGCAACAGATCTACCCATCTGATGTGACAAGTAAGCCGTGCTGTGTGTCTGACTTGCAGAGCTGGCACGACGCCTGTGACACCCCACTGTCAAGTGGCACATGTGCAGAGTGAGGGTTGTATCCACTGTTGTGACTGACAGGCAAGTGATCTGTGCCTGGGTGTGTCTGTCTAGTCTGCTGAGGGTGCGTCAGTGGAGTGGGACATGTGACTGCTTGACACGTGCTGGCCATCAGCCTGCTGTTGCATGTGCTGCACAGTGTGTGCCATGATTAGTGAGTGTGTCACACCCCTCATGCCACCTGTTGACTTTCAATGCCATGTAGTGCATTGGGGCTTGCACACAGGCCAATTTCTTATTGTGAATGATGCAATTCCTGTCAGCATCCTATGCCCTGTTCAACATTTTAAAGATGTTCAAATGTGTGTCTCTGGGACATGGAGCAGGTGTATTGATGTTGTGTCACTTTGTCATCCTGACAGGTAACTGCCTACGAGAAGGGGGTGATCTGGAGGCACATCGTCAGGGCCGTGAGATCTGCAGGGGAGCGTAGTCGGAGCCTGCCCCAGGTCCGCAAAAGGGACTGCAGCAAAGAGGGGGTAGGTACATGGCTGTTTGTTGTGCTATGTGTCACCAGCTTTTGGAAGTGCTCTGTAGCCTGGATACACTCCCAGAGTTTATATGTGCAGTGCATTTTCTGATCCCCAATGTCACCTGGTGCTCTTTTTCATCCCTTCCCCTTCTTGGCATGTGTCCCCTGGTCTGTGTGTAATCACATTTGCACATGGTCATCTAAGGTTCCAGTAAATCTAAGTGCACTTGCTTTCTGCATCATGTGGAAGGGTGGTCTGTGACTTGTGTTGGTACCTTGAATGTGCCTTTGGGGGTCCATATTTGTTGGCACTGATGATGATTCTCAACATAGAAGTGTGAGGTTTCAACTGAACACCCTTGCAGCATGCATGACCAATGTGGTGGCCTCAGACATGATGTGCATGAGTGTGAGATATGCATAGTGCCATGACGGTTGCTCATGGTACAGTCAGCTCATTCCAGGAACACGGAGCAGTGTGCCCACTACAGTCCCCTGAGACACCCTGGCCTCCTAATCATGTGTGTCATCCAACACTGGGCACATTCTCTGTGGGTTCAGCATAGGTCTGACTCTGTGGCATTGGTCCCTGGCCTAGTTTGTATTTTTCTAATGTGTGCTACATGTGTCCACTGGACAGGGATACACCATTTTGCTTGTGCATACTCACACTGGGCAGTGCCTGTGTGGCTATTCACAAAAATCTTTTGCTGGTTGTTTGTCACAAATATGTGTTGCCAGCCCCAGGAGGTGATGTTGTGTAAATCTAGCAATTTTTGCTGCACAGTTTTTGTTACCCTGAATAAGAGGTGTCACTTCTTGATCTGTATCAATCACATTGACTCAGGTATGGGTGGTTGTGCGGGAGAGGCCTACATGGGCACCCCTGATTTTTCCCTGCCAGGTCTGACCTGTGTGTGAGAATTGGCTGTACACAGGATCACCGTGCAGTGCCCCTGTGATGCTGGCCAGTGCTTAATGTCCGTGCTTTGCAGCCTGTGTCATTTTTTATAAAACATGATTCCTGCTCATACATTTTTGGCACCTGTGTGTGATTCAGATGCAACGCAGTTTGGACTTTGTGTGCTGACATCTGTGTGGACATTCTGGCTTGCCATGAGGGTGTCTCCATGGTACAGCTGTGCTTTTTAACAACCCAATTGCAGGCCCAGTAGCTTATGCATTGTCCTGGGTGTGGACATTGGTGCCACTCCAGATGACAGGCAGTAGGTCATAGGTGTAGCCAACTGTGTAATCAGGTGACAGATGGCCATGTGACAACTGACATAATTCAAGTTGTTACTCTAAAAAAATGTACCTTGGCACTCACAGCACTTGTTAACAGTTCTTCATGTTTTCAATTTGGTATATTGATGATTTGTGTTGAGAACACTGATGTGCCTGCATGAAAGATGTCTCCCAAGGAAGTGCACACCAAACGACATTTCCACTTTCATGGAACACGCTGTCACCTTTGCAAAGAAGCCACCGTTAGAATTAAATGGTGTTGCAGATACTCCATATACATGTTCCCACAGTGGTCTGGATTTTGTGAGACTCCTTTGTTGTTGGTGATACAAACTAACAAGTCTCAAGACATCCAGAACTCCGTGGGCCCATGTATATGTACTTTCTGCAACACCATTCATTTCTAACAGTGGCTTCTTAGAAAAGGTGCCAGCTTCTTCAATGACAGTGTAAATGTAGTTTTGTGTGCACTGCCTTGTGAGACATATTTCATGCAGGCACATGAGTGTTCTTTTTGCGAAATGGCGAATTGGCACATTCCAAACATGTCGATTGTGTAAAGTATTGTGAGTATTGTGTTCCAAAGTACTTACAAGTCTCTGAGTGTGGTGACACCTTGAGTATTGAGGTGTGTCAGTTTACGTTGGGTGCACCACTACTGTTTCTTTCAGGGTAAACAAGAGGTGGCATGACTTCATTGTATTGCTGTGCTCACCGGTTCACAGACACTAGCTTCTCAGTGTATTTCTCATTCAAGTAGTGGCCTGGTGTGTTCTTTTTTTCCTTGTGTCCAAGTGGCATAGTGGGTCTACCATCTGGGCAGTACCGGGCTTACATATGTGCGGAGTAATCTAGCTGTTACTCATGATGCATTGCCTGATATGCACTGTGACCAATTGCTTTTTGTGCTCATGTGTCAGATGTATACAGGTGACTGATGCATTTCGGTTTCTTCTCCTTGCCCACAGCATCATCATCCGCAACGGAGGGAGACACCTGCACGGACCTGGAGGAGGGACCCAGCGACAGTGCCACCAGTGCTGTGGAGTCAGGAGGAGCCAGTGGCACGGAGGGCGAGGGGAGTCAGTCAGAGAACCTGTCTGGACACGATACCAGCTACGACGCCGACGGGTCCGACGCTGACCTCCTGGGGGAGGCGGAGGCTGCAACACCACCTGGCAGCATCCCCACATCTGTCCCCGCCTCCTCCGTTACCATCTCCGCCCTCCCAGTTGCTCCCGTCCCTTCTGTCCGTGCAGAGGCCCACCATGTCTCCTTCGGCCCAGGCACCGCACCCCCTGCCCCTGTCACCCTTGCTGCCCTCAGTGAAGAGTCTGTGGACATACTGCAGCAGTTGCAGGTTGGGCAAGCATCGGTGCTGAATGTCCTCCATGGACACAATAAACTGCTCACACAGATGGTGTCGTTCATGGAGGGCATGTCAGCAACGATGTCTGACCAACGCAGGATTCTGCGGTCCATGGACTCTTCCCTGACGGCAGCAGTTAGTCTCCTGCAGCGCTCCGTCCCCCCCCTACCCCAGACCCATCCACACTTCCTTCTCCCATGCCTGTCCAACGCACACCCAGACAGTCACGGGCACGCACCCCACCAGAACACAGCCAGCACACCCACAAGTAAGGCAAAGTGCACACCTCCTGGCATGCACACTCAGGGGGATGTAGGCACACCCACAGTGTCTGGGGACAGACGACATACACGCAGGCACAGTCGCAGTCCGCAGTCCTCACAACCCTGTTCCTCCAAAACCACTCCCCTTGGCTCCCCTGCCAAACTCTCACCCAAGGAGGTCTTTATGGGTGAGCTGGACCTCGCCCCCACTGAGCGACCACCCCACAAGTGGGTGAGGAAGTCCACAGGCACGGGAGTTGAGTCCCCCACCAGGTCGACCCCCTCCCCCAAGAGCGCTGCACCCCATCCCTCACCCACCACACCCTCTGTTGACCCTGGGGAATCCTCAGGTGCAGGGGTTGGGATGGAGGCACTGGCAGCGGTGTGCAGCGCCGAGCTCGACTCCACCTTCGGCTCTGCCCCACCCCCTGTGGTAGAGACATCCCCCCTGCACCCGCAACACCTACCCTTCCCCCTCCTGTCCCTGTGGTGCCTGGTACTGCCACAGATGATGCCCCCCACCCCCAGTCGACAAACCTTGAGGTTCCTTTGTGCAGGCAAGCTAGGGGAAGACGCGGTCCCCTACGTCCCCCCTTGGACTTGAAATATGGACAGGCCATTGGCCTCTGTAAATAGTCTATTTTTGCTAATCTTTTTTTGTGCTGAATAAAGCCTTTATTTTTACTTTCAACACTATTGAATTTCAGGTACTTGATGTTGGTGCTGAGGCTCCTGGAGTTGCAAAGAATCATTGGTAGTGTGTGTTAATTTTGTTTAGAGACATTGTCCCAAGGAGTGTTCCTTCCTCTGTGGCACCTGACATCTTCCCTGCAAACAGTTGCACAATTGTTGTGCTGACCTGTGTCAACATTTCCTTTGTTGGTGATGCATCCCTTCAAAAATGGCCATGCCTGCTCACCGATGTCTCCTGCTGAATCGTCTGTGCCATCCTTGCTAGTCACTGTACTTGTGTTTTGAGTATATCGAAATGCCTTCATGGACAAATTCCCCCTTTTCAGCACTATGCATGTGTGTAATCACGGTCTACCACACAAATGGTACTTGTTATGCAGGGTATTTGGGCACCTGACTGACAATTGTGGGCATTGTATCTAGGGGACTTCCACCCTATTCCTTCCATGAGAGACAACATCTTGGTGGATGGACCAGCACCTGGACATTCCTATCAGTCCTGGGATGTGCGTGACAGTGTGTGCTCCCTTTGGCTATCTTAGTTTTGTAGGCAGTTACATGACTATACAGTCTTGTGGCATGATATCAGAGTGTGTATTGTGCTGCATCCGCCATGGGTGGGTATGCATGTGTTATATATCCTCACACCCACATGTGGTGTGTCATGCAGTGTGTGAAAGACATCCATCCTCCTGGGAGTGGGACACTACTGTCAGTGATGTCTTGTCATCATAGCACTATCATCATAGTCCAAAGTTAGGGATACGTCCATACCACCATGTAGGTGTGGTCATCTGATAATGATGCACACCGCCCCCCCCCCCAATATCTCTGTCCACTGCTGGGAGTCGTCAGCACCCACCCCCATGTCTCTGTCCACAGCTGGGAGTCCTGTGCACCCACCCCCATATGTCTGGACACTGCTGGTATTCATCTGCACATACCCCTCATATTGCAGGTCACTGATGGGAGTCCTGTGCACCCACCCCCATATGTCTGGACACTGCTGGTATTCATCTGCACCCACCCCCATTTCTCTGTCCACTGCTGGGAGTCGTTTGCACCCACCCCCCTGTCTCTGTCAACTGCTGGGAGTACTCTGCACCCACCCCCACGTCTCTGTCCACTGCTGGGAGTCCTCTGCACCCACCCCCATATGTCTGGACACTGCTGGTATTCATCTGCACACACCCCTCATATTGCAGGCCACTGCTGGGAGTCCTGTGCACCCACCCCCATATGTCTGGACACTGCTGGTATTCATCTGCACACACCCCTCATATTGCAGGCCACTGCTGGGAGTCCTGTACACCCACCCCCATATGTCTGGACACTGCTGGTATTCATCTGCACACATCCCTCATATTGCCGGCCACTGCTGGGAGTCCTGTGCACCCACCCCCATATGTCTGGACACTGCTGGTATTCATCTACACCCACCCCAATGTCTCTGTCCACTGCTGGGAGTCCTCTGCACCCACCCCCATATGTCTGGACACTGCTGGTATTCATCTGCACCCACCCCCATGTCTCTGTCCACTGCTGGGAGTCCTCTGCACCCACCCCCATGTCTCTGTCCAGCCTGCACCCACCCCCATGTCTCTGTCCACTGCTGGGAGTCCTGTGCAACCACCCCCATATGTCTGGACACTGCTGGTATTCATCTGCACACACCCCTCATATTGCAGGTCACTGCTGGGAGTCCTGTGCACCCACCCCCATATGTCGGGACACTGCTGGTATTCATCTGCACACACCCCTCATATTGCAGGCCACTGCTGGGAGTCCTGTGCACCCACCCCCATATGTCTGGACACTGCTGGTATTCATCTGCACCCACCCCCATGTCTCTTTCCACTGCTGGGAGTCCTCTACTCCCACCCCCATGTCTCTGTCCACCGTTAGGAGTCGCCTGCACCCACCCCCATGTCTCTGTCCACTGCTGGGAGTCCTCTGCACCCACCCCCATGTCTCTGTCCACTGCTGGGAGTCCTGTGCACCCACCCCCATATGTCTGGACACTGCTGGTATTCATCTGCACACACCCCTCATATTGCAGGCCACTGCTGGGAGTCCTATGCACCAACCCCCATATGTCTGGACACTGCTGGTATTCATCTGCACACACCCCTCATATTGCAGGCCACTGCTGGGAGTCCTGTGCACCCACCCCCATATGTCTGGACACTGCTGGTATTCATCTGCACCCACCCCCATGTCTCTGTTCACTGCTGGGAGTCACCTGCACCCACCCCCATGTCTCTGTCCACTGCTGGGAGTTGTCTGCACCCACCCCCATGTCTCTGTCCACTGCTGGGAGTCCTCTACACCCACCCCCATGTCTCTGTCCACTGCTGGGAGTCCTGTGCACCCACCCCCATATGTCTGGACACTGCTGGTATTCATCTGCACACACCCCTCATATTGCAGGCCACTGCTGGGTGTCCTGTGCACCCATCCCCATATGTCTGGACACTGCTGGTATTCATCTGCACACACCCCTCATATTGCAGGCCACTGCTTGGAGTCCTGTGCACCCACCCTCATATGTCTGGACACTGCTGGTATTCATCTGCACATACCCCTCATATTGCAGGGCACTGCTGGGAGTCCTGTGCACCCACCCCCTTATGTCTGGACACTGCTAGTATTCATCTGCATCCCCCCCATGTCTCTGTCCACTGCTGGGAGTCGTTTGCACCCACCCCCATGTCTCTGTCCACTGCTGGGAGTCCTCTGCACCCACCCACATATGTCTGGACACTGCTGGTATTCATCTGCACACACCCCTCATATTGCAGGCCACTGCTGGGAGTCCTGTGCACCCACCCCCATATGTCTGGACACTGCTGGTATTCATCTGCACACACCCCTCATATTGCAGGCCACTGCTCGGAGTCCTGTGCACCCACCCCCATATGTCTGGACACTGCTGGTATTCATCTGCACACATCCCTCATATTGCAGGCCACTGCTGGGAGTCCTGTGCACCCACCCCCATATGTCTGGACACTGCTGGTATTCATCTGCACCCAGCCCCATGTCTCAGTCCACTGCTGGGAGTCCTGTGCACCCACCCCATATGTCTGGACAGTGCTGGTATTCATCTGCACCCACCCCCATGTCTCTGTCCACTGCTGGGAGTCCTCTGCACCCACCCCCATGTCTCTGTCCAGCCTGCACCCACCCCCATGTCTCTGTCCACTGCTGGGAGTCTTGTGCACCCACCCCCATATGTCTGGACACTGCTGGTATTCATCTGCACGCACCCCTCATATTGCAGGCCACTGCTGGGAGTCCTATGCACCCACCCCCATATGTCTGGACACTGCTGGTATTCATCTGCACACACCCCTCATATTGCAGGCCACTGCTGGGAGTCCTGTGCACCCACTCCCATATGTCTGGACACTGCTGGTATTCATCTGCACCCACCCCCATGTCTCTGTTCACTGCTGGGAGTCCTCTGCACCCACCCCCATGTCTCTGTCCACTGCTGGGAGTCGTCTGCACCCACCCCCATGTCTCTGTCCACTGCTGGGAGTCCTCTACACCCACCCCCATGTCTCTGTCCACTGCTGGGAGTCCTGTGCACCCACCCCCATATGTCTGGACACTGCTGGTATTCATCTGCACACACCCCTCATATTGCAGGCCACTGCTGGGAATCCTGTGCACCCACCCCCATAGGTCTGGACACTGCTGGTATTCATCTGCACACACCCCTCATATTTCAGGCCACTGCTTGGAGTCCTGTGCACCCACCCTCATATGTCTGGACACTGCTGGTATTCATCTGCACACACCCCTCATATTGCAGGCCACTGCTGCGAGTCCTGTGCACCCACCCCCATATGTCTGGACACTGCTGGCATTCATCTGCACACACCCCTCATATTGCAGGCCACTGCTGGGAGTCCTGTGCACCCACCCCATATGTCTGGACACTGCTGGTTTTCATCTGCACCCACCCCCATGTCTCTGTCCACTGCTGGGAGTCCTCTGCACCCACCCCCATATGTCTGGACACTGCTGGTATTCATCTGCACACACCCCTCATATTGCAGGCCACTGCTGGGAGTCCTGTGCACCCACCTCCATATGTCTGGACACTGCTGGTATTCATCTGCACACACCCCTCATATTGCAGGCCACTGCTGGGAGTCCTGTGCACCCACCCCCATATGTCTGGACACTGCTGGTATTCATCTGCACATACCCCTCATATTGCAGGCCACTTCTGGGAGTCCTGTGCACCCACCCCCATATGTCTGGACACTGCTGGTATTCATCTGCACACACCCCTCATATTGCAGGCCACTGCTGGGAGTCCTGTGCACCCACCCCCATATGTCTGGACACTGCTGGTATTCATCTGCACACACCCCTCATATTGCAGGCCACTGCTGGGAGTCCTGTGCACCCACCCCCATATGTCTGGACACTGCTGGTATTCATCTGCACACACCCCTCATATTGCAGGCCACTGCTGGGAGTCCTGTGCACCCACCCAATATGTCTGGACACTGCTGGTATTCATCTGCACCCACCCCCATGTCTCTGTCCACTGCTGGGAGTCCTGTGCACCCACCCCCATATGTCTGGACACTGCTGGTATTCATCTGCACCCACCCCCATGTCTCTGTCCACTGCTGGGAGTCCTCTGCACCCACCCCCATATCTCTGTCCACTGCTGGGAGTCGTCTGCACCCACCCCCATGTCTCTGTCCACTGCTGGGAGTCCTCTGCACCCACCCCCATGTCTCCGTCCACTGCTGGGAGTCCTGTGCACCCAACCCCATATGTCTGGACACTGCTGGTATTCATCTGCACCCACTCCCATGTCTCTGTCCACTGCTGGGAGTCATCTGCACCCACCCCCATGTCTCTGTCCACTGCTGGGAGTCGTCTGCACCCACCCCCATGTCTCTGTCCACTGCTGGGAGTCCTCTGCACCCACCCCCATGTCTCTGTCCACTGCTGGGAGTCCTCCTGCGCACCCACCCCCATATGCCTGGACACTGCTGTTATTCATCTGCACACACCCCTCATACTGCAGGCCACTGCTGGGAGTCCTGTGCACCCACTCCCATATGTCTGGACACTGCTGGTATTCATCTGCTCACACCCCTCATATTGCAGGCCACTGCTGGGAGTCCTGTGCACCCACCCCCATATGTCTGGACACTGCTGGTATTCATCTGCACCCACCCCCATTTCTCTGTCCACTGCTGGGAGTCGTTTGCACCCACCCCCCTGTCTCTGTCAACTGCTGGGAGTACTCTGCACCCACCCCCACGTCTCTGTCCACTGCTGGGAGTCCTCTGCACCCACCCCCATATGTCTGGACACTGCTGGTATTCATCTGCACACACCCCTCATATTGCAGGCCACTGCTGGGAGTCCTGTGCACCCACCCCCATATGTCTGCACACTGCTGGTATTCATCTGCACACACCCCTCATATTGCAGGCCACTGCTGGGAGTCCTGTACACCCACCCCCATATGTCTGGACACTGCTGGTATTCATCTGCACACATCCCTCATATTGCCGGCCACTGCTGGGAGTCCTGTGCACCCACCCCCATATGTCTGGACACTGCTGGTATTCATCTACACCCACCCCAATGTCTCTGTCCACTGCTGGGAGTCCTCTGCACCCACCCCCATATGTCTGGACACTGCTGGTATTCATCTGCACCCACCCCCATGTCTCTGTCCACTGCTGGGAGTCCTCTGCACCCACCCCCATGTCTCTGTCCAGCCTGCACCCACCCCCATGTCTCTGTCCACTGCTGGGAGTCCTGTGCAACCACCCCCATATGTCTGGACACTGCTGGTATTCATCTGCACACACCCCTCATATTGCAGGTCACTGCTGGGAGTCCTGTGCACCCACCCCCATATGTCGGGACACTGCTGGTATTCATCTGCACACACCCCTCATATTGCAGGCCACTGCTGGGAGTCCTGTGCACCCACCCCCATATGTCTGGACACTGCTGGTATTCATCTGCACCCACCCCCATGTCTCTTTCCACTGCTGGGAGTCCTCTACTCCCACCCCCATGTCTCTGTCCACCGTTAGGAGTCGCCTGCACCCACCCCCATGTCTCTGTCCACTGCTGGGAGTCCTCTGCACCCACCCCCATGTCTCTGTCCACTGCTGGGAGTCCTGTGCACCCACCCCCATATGTCTGGACACTGCTGGTATTCATCTGCACACACCCCTCATATTGCAGGCCACTGCTGGGAGTCCTATGCACCAACCCCCATATGTCTGGACACTGCTGGTATTCATCTGCACACACCCCTCATATTGCAGGCCACTGCTGGGAGTCCTGTGCACCCACCCCCATATGTCTGGACACTGCTGGTATTCATCTGCACCCACCCCCATGTCTCTGTTCACTGCTGGGAGTCACCTGCACCCACCCCCATGTCTCTGTCCACTGCTGGGAGTTGTCTGCACCCACCCCCATGTCTCTGTCCACTGCTGGGAGTCCTCTACACCCACCCCCATGTCTCTGTCCACTGCTGGGAGTCCTGTGCACCCACCCCCATATGTCTGGACACTGCTGGTATTCATCTGCACACACCCCTCATATTGCAGGCCACTGCTGGGTGTCCTGTGCACCCACCCCCATATGTCTGGACACTGCTGGTATTCATCTGCACACACCCCTCATATTGCAGGCCACTGCTTGGAGTCCTGTGCACCCACCCTCATATGTCTGGACACTGCTGGTATTCATCTGCACATACCCCTCATATTGCAGGGCACTGCTGGGAGTCCTGTGCACACACCCCCTTATGTCTGGACACTGCTAGTATTCATCTGCATCCCCCCCATGTCTCTGTCCACTGCTGGGAGTCGTTTGCACCCACCCCCATGTCTCTGTCCACTGCTGGGAGTCCTCTGCACCCACCCACATATGTCTGGACACTGCTGGTATTCATCTGCACACACCCCTCATATTGCAGGCCACTGCTGGGAGTCCTGTGCACCCACCCCCATATGTCTGGACACTGCTGGTATTCATCTGCACACACCCCTCATATTGCAGGCCACTGCTCGGAGTCCTGTGCACCCACCCCCATATGTCTGGACACTGCTGGTATTCATCTGCACACATCCCTCATATTGCAGGCCACTGCTGGGAGTCCTGTGCACCCACCCCCATATGTCTGGACACTGCTGGTATTCATCTGCACCCAGCCCCATGTCTCAGTCCACTGCTGGGAGTCCTGTGCACCCACCCCATATGTCTGGACAGTGCTGGTATTCATCTGCACCCACCCCCATGTCTCTGTCCACTGCTGGGAGTCCTCTGCACCCACCCCCATGTCTCTGTCCAGCCTGCACCCACCCCCATGTCTCTGTCCACTGCTGGGAGTCTTGTGCACCCACCCCCATATGTCTGGACACTGCTGGTATTCATCTGCACGCACCCCTCATATTGCAGGCCACTGCTGGGAATCCTATGCACCCACCCCCATATGTCTGGACACTGCTGGTATTCATCTGCACACACCCCTCATATTGCAGGCCACTGCTGGGAGTCCTGTGCACCCACTCCCATATGTCTGGACACTGCTGGTATTCATCTGCACCCACCCCCATGTCTCTGTTCACTGCTGGGAGTCCTCTGCACCCACCCCCATGTCTCTGTCCACTGCTGGGAGTCGTCTGCACCCACCCCCATGTCTCTGTCCACTGCTGGGAGTCCTCTACACCCACCCCCATGTCTCTGTCCACTGCTGGGAGTCCTGTGCACCCACCCCCATATGTCTGGACACTGCTGGTATTCATCTGCACACACCCCTCATATTGCAGGCCACTGCTGGGAATCCTGTGCACCCACCCCCATAGGTCTGGACACTGCTGGTATTCATCTGCACACACCCCTCATATTTCAGGCCACTGCTTGGAGTCCTGTGCACCCACCCTCATATGTCTGGACACTGCTGGTATTCATCTGCACACACCCCTCATATTGCAGGCCACTGCTGCGAGTCCTGTGCACCCACCCCCATATGTCTGGACACTGCTGGCATTCATCTGCACACACCCCTCATATTGCAGGCCACTGCTGGGAGTCCTGTGCACCCACCCCATATGTCTGGACACTGCTGGTTTTCATCTGCACCCACCCCCATGTCTCTGTCCACTGCTGGGAGTCCTCTGCACCCACCCCCATATGTCTGGACACTGCTGGTATTCATCTGCACACACCCCTCATATTGCAGGCCACTGCTGGGAGTCCTGTGCACCCACCTCCATATGTCTGGACACTGCTGGTATTCATCTGCACACACCCCTCATATTGCAGGCCACTGCTGGGAGTCCTGTGCACCCACCCCCATATGTCTGGACACTGCTGGTATTCATCTGCACATACCCCTCATATTGCAGGCCACTTCTGGGAGTCCTGTGCACCCACCCCCATATGTCTGGACACTGCTGGTATTCATCTGCACACACCCCTCATATTGCAGGCCACTGCTGGGAGTCCTGTGCACCCACCCCCATATGTCTGGACACTGCTGGTATTCATCTGCACACACCCCTCATATTGCAGGCCACTGCTGGGAGTCCTGTGCACCCACCCCCATATGTCTGGACACTGCTGGTATTCATCTGCACACACCCCTCATATTGCAGGCCACTGCTGGGAGTCCTGTGCACCCACCCAATATGTCTGGACACTGCTGGTATTCATCTGCACCCACCCCCATGTCTCTGTCCACTGCTGGGAGTCCTGTGCACCCACCCCCATATGTCTGGACACTGCTGGTATTCATCTGCACCCACCCCCATGTCTCTGTCCACTGCTGGGAGTCCTCTGCACCCACCCCCATGTCTCTGTCCACTGCTGGGAGTCGTCTGCACCCACCCCCATGTCTCTGTCCACTGCTGGGAGTCCTCTGCACCCACCCCCATGTCTCCGTCCACTGCTGGGAGTCCTGTGCACCCAACCCCATATGTCTGGACACTGCTGGTATTCATCTGCACCCACTCCCATGTCTCTGTCCACTGCTGGGAGTCATCTGCACCCACCCCCATGTCTCTGTCCACTGCTGGGAGTCGTCTGCACCCACCCCCATGTCTCTGTCCACTGCTGGGAGTCCTCTGCACCCACCCCCATGTCTCTGTCCACTGCTGGGAGTCCTCCTGCGCACCCACCCCCATATGCCTGGACACTGCTGTTATTCATCTGCACACACCCCTCATACTGCAGGCCACTGCTGGGAGTCCTGTGCACCCACTCCCATATGTCTGGACACTGCTGGTATTCATCTGCTCACACCCCTCATATTGCAGGCCACTGCTGGGAGTCCTGTGCACCCACCCCCATATGTCTGGACACTGCTGGTATTCATCTGCACCCACCCCCATTTCTCTGTCCACTGCTGGGAGTCGTTTGCACCCACCCCCCTGTCTCTGTCAACTGCTGTGAGTACTCTGCACCCACCCCCACGTCTCTGTCCACTGCTGGGAGTCCTCTGCACCCACCCCCATATGTCTGGACACTGCTGGTATTCATCTGCACACACCCCTCATATTGCAGGCCACTGCTGGGAGTCCTGTGCACCCACCCCCATATGTCTGGACACTGCTGGTATTCATCTGCACACACCCCTCATATTGCAGGCCACTGCTGGGAGTCCTGTACACCCACCCCCATATGTCTGGACACTGCTGGTATTCATCTGCACACATCCCTCATATTGCCGGCCACTGCTGGGAGTCCTGTGCACCCACCCCCATATGTCTGGACACTGCTGGTATTCATCTACACCCACCCCAATGTCTCTGTCCACTGCTGGGAGTCCTCTGCACCCACCCCCATATGTCTGGACACTGCTGGTATTCATCTGCACCCACCCCCATGTCTCTGTCCACTGCTGGGAGTCCTCTGCACCCACCCCCATGTCTCTGTCCAGCCTGCACCCACCCCCATGTCTCTGTCCACTGCTGGGAGTCCTGTGCAACCACCCCCATATGTCTGGACACTGCTGGTATTCATCTGCACACACCCCTCATATTGCAGGTCACTGCTGGGAGTCCTGTGCACCCACCCCCATATGTCGGGACACTGCTGGTATTCATCTGCACACACCCCTCATATTGCAGGCCACTGCTGGGAGTCCTGTGCACCCACCCCCATATGTCTGGACACTGCTGGTATTCATCTGCACCCACCCCCATGTCTCTTTCCACTGCTGGGAGTCCTCTACTCCCACCCCCATGTCTCTGTCCACCGTTAGGAGTCGCCTGCACCCACCCCCATGTCTCTGTCCACTGCTGGGAGTCCTCTGCACCCACCCCCATGTCTCTGTCCACTGCTGGGAGTCCTGTGCACCCACCCCCATATGTCTGGACACTGCTGGTATTCATCTGCACACACCCCTCATATTGCAGGCCACTGCTGGGAGTCCTATGCACCAACCCCCATATGTCTGGACACTGCTGGTATTCATCTGCACACACCCCTCATATTGCAGGCCACTGCTGGGAGTCCTGTGCACCCACCCCCATATGTCTGGACACTGCTGGTATTCATCTGCACCCACCCCCATGTCTCTGTTCACTGCTGGGAGTCACCTGCACCCACCCCCATGTCTCTGTCCACTGCTGGGAGTTGTCTGCACCCACCCCCATGTCTCTGTCCACTGCTGGGAGTCCTCTACACCCACCCCCATGTCTCTGTCCACTGCTGGGAGTCCTGTGCACCCACCCCCATATGTCTGGACACTGCTGGTATTCATCTGCACACACCCCTCATATTGCAGGCCACTGCTGGGTGTCCTGTGCACCCACCCCCATATGTCTGGACACTGCTGGTATTCATCTGCACACACCCCTCATATTGCAGGCCACTGCTTGGAGTCCTGTGCACCCACCCTCATATGTCTGGACACTGCTGGTATTCATCTGCACATACCCCTCATATTGCAGGGCACTGCTGGGAGTCCTGTGCACCCACCCCCTTATGTCTGGACACTGCTAGTATTCATCTGCATCCCCCCCATGTCTCTGTCCACTGCTGGGAGTCGTTTGCACCCACCCCCATGTCTCTGTCCACTGCTGGGAGTCCTCTGCACCCACCCACATATGTCTGGACACTGCTGGTATTCATCTGCACACACCCCTCATATTGCAGGCCACTGCTGGGAGTCCTGTGCACCCACCCCCATATGTCTGGACACTGCTGGTATTCATCTGCACACACCCCTCATATTGCAGGCCACTGCTCGGAGTCCTGTGCACCCACCCCCATATGTCTGGACACTGCTGGTATTCATCTGCACACATCCCTCATATTGCAGGCCACTGCTGGGAGTCCTGTGCACCCACCCCCATATGTCTGGACACTGCTGGTATTCATCTGCACCCAGCCCCATGTCTCAGTCCACTGCTGGGAGTCCTGTGCACCCACCCCATATGTCTGGACAGTGCTGGTATTCATCTGCACCCACCCCCATGTCTCTGTCCACTGCTGGGAGTCCTCTGCACCCACCCCCATGTCTCTGTCCAGCCTGCACCCACCCCCATGTCTCTGTCCACTGCTGGGAGTCTTGTGCACCCACCCCCATATGTCTGGACACTGCTGGTATTCATCTGCACGCACCCCTCATATTGCAGGCCACTGCTGGGAATCCTATGCACCCACCCCCATATGTCTGGACACTGCTGGTATTCATCTGCACACACCCCTCATATTGCAGGCCACTGCTGGGAGTCCTGTGCACCCACTCCCATATGTCTGGACACTGCTGGTATTCATCTGCACCCACCCCCATGTCTCTGTTCACTGCTGGGAGTCCTCTGCACCCACCCCCATGTCTCTGTCCACTGCTGGGAGTCGTCTGCACCCACCCCCATGTCTCTGTCCACTGCTGGGAGTCCTCTACACCCACCCCCATGTCTCTGTCCACTGCTGGGAGTCCTGTGCACCCACCCCCATATGTCTGGACACTGCTGGTATTCATCTGCACACACCCCTCATATTGCAGGCCACTGCTGGGAATCCTGTGCACCCACCCCCATAGGTCTGGACACTGCTGGTATTCATCTGCACACACCCCTCATATTTCAGGCCACTGCTTGGAGTCCTGTGCACCCACCCTCATATGTCTGGACACTGCTGGTATTCATCTGCACACACCCCTCATATTGCAGGCCACTGCTGCGAGTCCTGTGCACCCACCCCCATATGTCTGGACACTGCTGGCATTCATCTGCACACACCCCTCATATTGCAGGCCACTGCTGGGAGTCCTGTGCACCCACCCCATATGTCTGGACACTGCTGGTTTTCATCTGCACCCACCCCCATGTCTCTGTCCACTGCTGGGAGTCCTCTGCACCCACCCCCATATGTCTGGACACTGCTGGTATTCATCTGCACACACCCCTCATATTGCAGGCCACTGCTGGGAGTCCTGTGCACCCACCTCCATATGTCTGGACACTGCTGGTATTCATCTGCACACACCCCTCATATTGCAGGCCACTGCTGGGAGTCCTGTGCACCCACCCCCATATGTCTGGACACTGCTGGTATTCATCTGCACATACCCCTCATATTGCAGGCCACTTCTGGGAGTCCTGTGCACCCACCCCCATATGTCTGGACACTGCTGGTATTCATCTGCACACACCCCTCATATTGCAGGCCACTGCTGGGAGTCCTGTGCACCCACCCCCATATGTCTGGACACTGCTGGTATTCATCTGCACACACCCCTCATATTGCAGGCCACTGCTGGGAGTCCTGTGCACCCACCCCCATATGTCTGGACACTGCTGGTATTCATCTGCACACACCCCTCATATTGCAGGCCACTGCTGGGAGTCCTGTGCACCCACCCAATATGTCTGGACACTGCTGGTATTCATCTGCACCCACCCCCATGTCTCTGTCCACTGCTGGGAGTCCTGTGCACCCACCCCCATATGTCTGGACACTGCTGGTATTCATCTGCACCCACCCCCATGTCTCTGTCCACTGCTGGGAGTCCTCTGCACCCACCCCCATGTCTCTGTCCACTGCTGGGAGTCGTCTGCACCCACCCCCATGTCTCTGTCCACTGCTGGGAGTCCTCTGCACCCACCCCCATGTCTCCGTCCACTGCTGGGAGTCCTGTGCACCCAACCCCATATGTCTGGACACTGCTGGTATTCATCTGCACCCACTCCCATGTCTCTGTCCACTGCTGGGAGTCATCTGCACCCACCCCCATGTCTCTGTCCACTGCTGGGAGTCGTCTGCACCCACCCCCATGTCTCTGTCCACTGCTGGGAGTCCTCTGCACCCACCCCCATGTCTCTGTCCACTGCTGGGAGTCCTCCTGCGCACCCACCCCCATATGCCTGGACACTGCTGTTATTCATCTGCACACACCCCTCATACTGCAGGCCACTGCTGGGAGTCCTGTGCACCCACTCCCATATGTCTGGACACTGCTGGTATTCATCTGCTCACACCCCTCATATTGCAGGCCACTGCTGGGAGTCCTGTGCACCCACCCCCATATGTCTTGACACTGCTGGTATTCATCTGCACCCACCCCCATGTCTCTGTCCACTGCTGGGAGTCCTCTGCACCCACCCCCATGTCTCTGTCCACTGCTGGGAGTCCTGTGCACCCACCCCCATATGTCTGGACACTGCTGGTATTCATCTGCACACACCCCTCATATTGCAGGCCACTGCTGGGAGTCCTGGGCACCCACCCCGTATGTCTGGACACTGCTGGTATTCATCTGCACACACCCCTCATATTGCAGGCCACTGCTGGGAGTCCTGTGCACTCACCCCCATATGTCTGGACACTGCTGGTATTCGTCTGCACACACCCCTCATATTGCATGCCACTGCTGGGAGTCCTGTACACCCACCCCCATATGTCTAGACACTGCTGGTATTCATCTGCACACACCCCTCATATTGCAGGCCACTGCTGGGAGTCCTGTGCACCCACCCCATATGTCTGGACACTGCTGGTATTCATCTACACTCACCCCCATGTCTCTGTCCACTGCTGGGAGACATCTGCACCCACCCCCATGTCTCTGTCCACTGCTGGGAGTCCTGAGCACCCACCCCCATATGTCTGGACACTGCTGGTATTCATCTGCACACACCCCTCATATTGCAGGCCACTGCTGGGAGTCCTGTGCACCCACCCCCATATGTCTGGACACTGCTGGTATTCATCTGCACACACCCCTCATATTGCATGCCACTGCTGGGAGTCCTGTACACCCACCCCCATATGTCTGGACACTGCTGGTATTCATCTGCACACACCCCTCATATTGCAGGCCACTGCTGGGAGTCCTGTGCACCCACCCCATATGTCTGGACACTGCTGGTATTCATCTACACTCACCCCCATGTCTCTGTCCACTGCTGGGAGACATCTGCACCCACCCCCATGTCTCTGTCCACTGCTGGGAGTCCTGTGCACCCACCCCCATATGTCTGGACACTGCTGGTATTCATCTGCACCCAGCCCCATGTCTCAGTCCACTGCTGGGAGTCCTGTGCACCCACCCCATATGTCTGGACAGTGCTGGTATTCATCTGCACCCACCCCCATGTCTCTGTCCACTGCTGGGAGTCCTCTGCACCCACCCCCATGTCTCTGTCCAGCCTGCACCCACCCCCATGTCTCTGTCCACTGCTGGGAGTCTTGTGCACCCACCCCCATATGTCTGGACACTGCTGGTATTCATCTGCACGCACCCCTCATATTGCAGGCCACTGCTGGGAATCCTATGCACCCACCCCCATATGTCTGGACACTGCTGGTATTCATCTGCACACACCCCTCATATTGCAGGCCACTGCTGGGAGTCCTGTGCACCCACTCCCATATGTCTGGACACTGCTGGTATTCATCTGCACCCACCCCCATGTCTCTGTTCACTGCTGGGAGTCCTCTGCACCCACCCCCATGTCTCTGTCCACTGCTGGGAGTCGTCTGCACCCACCCCCATGTCTCTGTCCACTGCTGGGAGTCCTCTACACCCACCCCCATGTCTCTGTCCACTGCTGGGAGTCCTGTGCACCCACCCCCATATGTCTGGACACTGCTGGTATTCATCTGCACACACCCCTCATATTGCAGGCCACTGCTGGGAATCCTGTGCACCCACCCCCATAGGTCTGGACACTGCTGGTATTCATCTGCACACACCCCTCATATTTCAGGCCACTGCTTGGAGTCCTGTGCACCCACCCTCATATGTCTGGACACTGCTGGTATTCATCTGCACACACCCCTCATATTGCAGGCCACTGCTGCGAGTCCTGTGCACCCACCCCCATATGTCTGGACACTGCTGGCATTCATCTGCACACACCCCTCATATTGCAGGCCACTGCTGGGAGTCCTGTGCACCCACCCCATATGTCTGGACACTGCTGGTTTTCATCTGCACCCACCCCCATGTCTCTGTCCACTGCTGGGAGTCCTCTGCACCCACCCCCATATGTCTGGACACTGCTGGTATTCATCTGCACACACCCCTCATATTGCAGGCCACTGCTGGGAGTCCTGTGCACCCACCTCCATATGTCTGGACACTGCTGGTATTCATCTGCACACACCCCTCATATTGCAGGCCACTGCTGGGAGTCCTGTGCACCCACCCCCATATGTCTGGACACTGCTGGTATTCATCTGCACATACCCCTCATATTGCAGGCCACTTCTGGGAGTCCTGTGCACCCACCCCCATATGTCTGGACACTGCTGGTATTCATCTGCACACACCCCTCATATTGCAGGCCACTGCTGGGAGTCCTGTGCACCCACCCCCATATGTCTGGACACTGCTGGTATTCATCTGCACACACCCCTCATATTGCAGGCCACTGCTGGGAGTCCTGTGCACCCACCCCCATATGTCTGGACACTGCTGGTATTCATCTGCACACACCCCTCATATTGCAGGCCACTGCTGGGAGTCCTGTGCACCCACCCAATATGTCTGGACACTGCTGGTATTCATCTGCACCCACCCCCATGTCTCTGTCCACTGCTGGGAGTCCTGTGCACCCACCCCCATATGTCTGGACACTGCTGGTATTCATCTGCACCCACCCCCATGTCTCTGTCCACTGCTGGGAGTCCTCTGCACCCACCCCCATGTCTCTGTCCACTGCTGGGAGTCGTCTGCACCCACCCCCATGTCTCTGTCCACTGCTGGGAGTCCTCTGCACCCACCCCCATGTCTCCGTCCACTGCTGGGAGTCCTGTGCACCCAACCCCATATGTCTGGACACTGCTGGTATTCATCTGCACCCACTCCCATGTCTCTGTCCACTGCTGGGAGTCATCTGCACCCACCCCCATGTCTCTGTCCACTGCTGGGAGTCGTCTGCACCCACCCCCATGTCTCTGTCCACTGCTGGGAGTCCTCTGCACCCACCCCCATGTCTCTGTCCACTGCTGGGAGTCCTCCTGCGCACCCACCCCCATATGCCTGGACACTGCTGTTATTCATCTGCACACACCCCTCATACTGCAGGCCACTGCTGGGAGTCCTGTGCACCCACTCCCATATGTCTGGACACTGCTGGTATTCATCTGCTCACACCCCTCATATTGCAGGCCACTGCTGGGAGTCCTGTGCACCCACCCCCATATGTCTTGACACTGCTGGTATTCATCTGCACCCACCCCCATGTCTCTGTCCACTGCTGGGAGTCCTCTGCACCCACCCCCATGTCTCTGTCCACTGCTGGGAGTCCTGTGCACCCACCCCCATATGTCTGGACACTGCTGGTATTCATCTGCACACACCCCTCATATTGCAGGCCACTGCTGGGAGTCCTGGGCACCCACCCCGTATGTCTGGACACTGCTGGTATTCATCTGCACACACCCCTCATATTGCAGGCCACTGCTGGGAGTCCTGTGCACTCACCCCCATATGTCTGGACACTGCTGGTATTCGTCTGCACACACCCCTCATATTGCATGCCACTGCTGGGAGTCCTGTACACCCACCCCCATATGTCTAGACACTGCTGGTATTCATCTGCACACACCCCTCATATTGCAGGCCACTGCTGGGAGTCCTGTGCACCCACCCCATATGTCTGGACACTGCTGGTATTCATCTACACTCACCCCCATGTCTCTGTCCACTGCTGGGAGACATCTGCACCCACCCCCATGTCTCTGTCCACTGCTGGGAGTCCTGAGCACCCACCCCCATATGTCTGGACACTGCTGGTATTCATCTGCACACACCCCTCATATTGCAGGCCACTGCTGGGAGTCCTGTGCACCCACCCCCATATGTCTGGACACTGCTGGTATTCATCTGCACACACCCCTCATATTGCATGCCACTGCTGGGAGTCCTGTACACCCACCCCCATATGTCTGGACACTGCTGGTATTCATCTGCACACACCCCTCATATTGCAGGCCACTGCTGGGAGTCCTGTGCACCCACCCCATATGTCTGGACACTGCTGGTATTCATCTACACTCACCCCCATGTCTCTGTCCACTGCTGGGAGACATCTGCACCCACCCCCATGTCTCTGTCCACTGCTGGGAGTCCTGAGCACCCACCCCCATATGTCTGGACACTGCTGGTATTCATCTGCACACACCCCTCATATTGCAGGCCACTGCTGGGAGTCCTGTGCACCCACCCCCATATGTCTGGACACTGCTGGTATTCATCTGCACACACCCCTCATATTGCATGCCACTGCTGGGAGTCCTGTACACCCACCCCCATATGTCTGGACACTGCTGGTATTCATCTGCACACACCCCTCATATTGCAGGCCACTGCTGGGAGTCCTGTGCACCCACCCCATATGTCTGGACACTGCTGGCATTCATCTGCACACACCCCTCATATTGCAGGCCACTGCTGGGAGTCCTGTGCACCCACCCCATATGTCTGGACACTGCTGGTTTTCATCTGCACCCACCCCCATGTCTCTGTCCACTGCTGGGAGTCCTCTGCACCCACCCCCATATGTCTGGACACTGCTGGTATTCATCTGCACACACCCCTCATATTGCAGGCCACTGCTGGGAGTCCTGTGCACCCACCTCCATATGTCTGGACACTGCTGGTATTCATCTGCACACACCCCTCATATTGCAGGCCACTGCTGGGAGTCCTGTGCACCCACCCCCATATGTCTGGACACTGCTGGTATTCATCTGCACATACCCCTCATATTGCAGGCCACTTCTGGGAGTCCTGTGCACCCACCCCCATATGTCTGGACACTGCTGGTATTCATCTGCACACACCCCTCATATTGCAGGCCACTGCTGGGAGTCCTGTGCACCCACCCCCATATGTCTGGACACTGCTGGTATTCATCTGCACACACCCCTCATATTGCAGGCCACTGCTGGGAGTCCTGTGCACCCACCCCCATATGTCTGGACACTGCTGGTATTCATCTGCACACACCCCTCATATTGCAGGCCACTGCTGGGAGTCCTGTGCACCCACCCAATATGTCTGGACACTGCTGGTATTCATCTGCACCCACCCCCATGTCTCTGTCCACTGCTGGGAGTCCTGTGCACCCACCCCCATATGTCTGGACACTGCTGGTATTCATCTGCACCCACCCCCATGTCTCTGTCCACTGCTGGGAGTCCTCTGCACCCACCCCCATGTCTCTGTCCACTGCTGGGAGTCGTCTGCACCCACCCCCATGTCTCTGTCCACTGCTGGGAGTCCTCTGCACCCACCCCCATGTCTCCGTCCACTGCTGGGAGTCCTGTGCACCCAACCCCATATGTCTGGACACTGCTGGTATTCATCTGCACCCACTCCCATGTCTCTGTCCACTGCTGGGAGTCATCTGCACCCACCCCCATGTCTCTGTCCACTGCTGGGAGTCGTCTGCACCCACCCCCATGTCTCTGTCCACTGCTGGGAGTCCTCTGCACCCACCCCCATGTCTCTGTCCACTGCTGGGAGTCCTCCTGCGCACCCACCCCCATATGCCTGGACACTGCTGTTATTCATCTGCACACACCCCTCATACTGCAGGCCACTGCTGGGAGTCCTGTGCACCCACTCCCATATGTCTGGACACTGCTGGTATTCATCTGCTCACACCCCTCATATTGCAGGCCACTGCTGGGAGTCCTGTGCACCCACCCCCATATGTCTTGACACTGCTGGTATTCATCTGCACCCACCCCCATGTCTCTGTCCACTGCTGGGAGTCCTCTGCACCCACCCCCATGTCTCTGTCCACTGCTGGGAGTCCTGTGCACCCACCCCCATATGTCTGGACACTGCTGGTATTCATCTGCACACACCCCTCATATTGCAGGCCACTGCTGGGAGTCCTGTGCACTCACCCCCATATGTCTGGACACTGCTAGTATTCGTCTGCACACACCCCTCATATTGCATGCCACTGCTGGGAGTCCTGTACACCCACCCCCATATGTCTAGACACTGCTGGTATTCATCTGCACACACCCCTCATATTGCAGGCCACTGCTGGGAGTCCTGTGCACCCACCCCATATGTCTGGACACTGCTGGTATTCATCTACACTCACCCCCATGTCTCTGTCCACTGCTGGGAGACATCTGCACCCACCCCCATGTCTCTGTCCACTGCTGGGAGTCCTGAGCACCCACCCCCATATGTCTGGACACTGCTGGTATTCATCTGCACACACCCCTCATATTGCAGGCCACTGCTGGGAGTCCTGTGCACCCACCCCCATATGTCTGGACACTGCTGGTATTCATCTGCACCCACTCCCATGTCTCTGTCCACTGCTGGGAGTCATCTGCACCCACCCCCATGTCTCTGTCCACTGCTGGGAGTCGTCTGCACCCACCCCCATGTCTCTGTCCACTGCTGGGAGTCCTCTGCACCCACCCCCATGTCTCTGTCCACTGCTGGGAGTCCTCCTGCGCACCCACCCCCATATGCCTGGACACTGCTGTTATTCATCTGCACACACCCCTCATACTGCAGGCCACTGCTGGGAGTCCTGTGCACCCACTCCCATATGTCTGGACACTGCTGGTATTCATCTGCTCACACCCCTCATATTGCAGGCCACTGCTGGGAGTCCTGTGCACCCACCCCCATATGTCTTGACACTGCTGGTATTCATCTGCACCCACCCCCATGTCTCTGTCCACTGCTGGGAGTCCTCTGCACCCACCCCCATGTCTCTGTCCACTGCTGGGAGTCCTGTGCACCCACCCCCATATGTCTGGACACTGCTGGTATTCATCTGCACACACCCCTCATATTGCAGGCCACTGCTGGGAGTCCTGTGCACTCACCCCCATATGTCTGGACACTGCTGGTATTCGTCTGCACACACCCCTCATATTGCATGCCACTGCTGGGAGTCCTGTACACCCACCCCCATATGTCTAGACACTGCTGGTATTCATCTGCACACACCCCTCATATTGCAGGCCACTGCTGGGAGTCCTGTGCACCCACCCCATATGTCTGGACACTGCTGGTATTCATCTACACTCACCCCCATGTCTCTGTCCACTGCTGGGAGACATCTGCACCCACCCCCATGTCTCTGTCCACTGCTGGGAGTCCTGAGCACCCACCCCCATATGTCTGGACACTGCTGGTATTCATCTGCACACACCCCTCATATTGCAGGCCACTGCTGGGAGTCCTGTGCACCCACCCCCATATGTCTGGACACTGCTGGTATTCATCTGCACACACCCCTCATATTGCATGCCACTGCTGGGAGTCCTGTACACCCACCCCCATATGTCTGGACACTGCTGGTATTCATCTGCACACACCCCTCATATTGCAGGCCACTGCTGGGAGTCCTGTGCACCCACCCCATATGTCTGGACACTGCTGGTATTCATCTACACTCACCCCCATGTCTCTGTCCACTGCTGGGAGACATCTGCACCCACCCCCATGTCTCTGTCCACTGCTGGGAGTCCTGAGCACCCACCCCCATATGTCTGGACACTGCTGGTATTCATCTGCACACACCCCTCATATTGCAGGCCACTGCTGGGAGTCCTGTGCACCCACCTCCATATGTCTGGACACTGCTGGTATTCATCTGCACACACCCCTCATATTGCAGGCCACTGCTGGGAGTCCTGTGCACCCACACCCATATGTCTGGACACTGCTGGTATTCATCTGCACATACCCCTCATATTGCAGGCCACTTCTGGGAGTCCTGTGCACCCACCCCCATATGTCTGGACACTGCTGGTATTCATCTGCACACACCCCTCATATTGCAGGCCACTGCTGGGAGTCCTGTGCACCCACCCCCATATGTCTGGACACTGCTGGTATTCATCTGCACACACCCCTCATATTGCAGGCCACTGCTGGGAGTCCTGTGCACCCACCCCCATATGTCTGGACACTGTTGGTATTCATCTGCACACACCCCTCATATTGCAGGCCACTGCTGGGAGTCCTATGCACCCACCCAATATGTCTGGACACTGCTGGTATTCATCTGCACCCACCCCCATGTCTCTGTCCACTGCTGGGAGTCCTGTGCACCCACCCCCATATGTCTGGACACTGCTGGTATTTATCTGCACCAACCCCCATGTCTCTGTCCACTGCTGGGAGTCCTCTGCACCCACCCCCATGTCTCTGTCCACTGCTGGGAGTCGTCTGCACCCACCCCCATGTCTCTGTCCACTGCTGGGAGTCCTCTGCACCCACCCCCATGTCTCCGTCCACTGCTGGGAGTCCTGTGCACCCAACCCCATATGTCTGGACACTGCTGGAATTCATCTGCACCCACTCCCATGTCTCTGTCCACTGCTGGGAGTCATCTGCACCCACCCCCATGTCTCTGTCCACTGCTGGGAGTCGTCTGCACCCACCCCCATGTCTCTGTCCACTGCTGGGAGTCCTCTGCACCCACCCCCATGTCTCTGTCCACTGCTGGGAGTCCTCCTGTGCACCCACCCCCATATGCCTGGACACTGCTGTTATTCATCTGCACACACCCCTCATACTGCAGGCCACTGCTGGGAGTCCTGTGCACCCACTCCCATATGTCTGGACACTGCTGGTATTCATCTGCTCACACCCCTCATATTGCAGGCCACTGCTGGGAGTCCTGTGCGCCCACCCCCATAAGTCTGGACACTGCTGGTATTCATCTGCACCCACCCCCATGTCTCTGTCCACTGCTGGGAGTCCTCTGCACCCACCCCCATGTCTCTGTCCACTGCTGGGAGTCCTGTACACCCACCCCCATATGTCTGGACACTGCTGGTATTCATCTGCACACACCCCTCATATTGCAGGCCACTGCTGGGAGTCCTGTGCACCCACCCCGTATGTCTGGACACTGCTGGTATTCATCTGCACACACCCCTCATATTGCAGGCCACTGCTGGGAGTCCTGTGCACTCACCCCCATATGTCTGGACACTGCTGGTATTCGTCTGCACACACCCCTCATATTGCATGCCACTGCTGGGAGTCCTGTACACCCACCCCCATATGTCTGGACACTGCTGGTATTCATCTGCACACACCCCTCATATTGCAGGCCACTGATGGGAGTCCTGTGCGCCCACCCCATATGTCTGGAAACTGCTGGTATTCATCAACACTCACCCCCATGTCTCTGTCCACTGCTGGGAGACATCTGCACCCACCCCCATGTCTCTGTCCACTGCTGGGAGTCCTGAGCACCCACCCCCATATGTCTGGACACTGCTGGTATTCATCTGCACACACCCCTCATATTGCAGGCCACTGCTGGGAGTCCTGTGCACCCACCCCCATATGTCTGGACACTGCTGGTATTCATCTGCACACACCCCTCATATTGCAGGTCACTGCTGGGAGTCCTGTGCACCCACCCCCATATGTCTGGACACTGCTGGTATTCATCTGCACACACCCCTCATATTGCCGGCCACTGCTGGGAGTCCTGTGCACCCACCCCCATATCTCTGGACACTGCTAGTATTCATCTGCACACACCCCTCATATTGCAGACCACTGCTTGGAGTCCTGTGCCCCCACCCCCATATGTCTGGACACTGCTGGTATTCATCTGCACCCACCCCCATGTCTCTGTCCACTGCTGGGAGTCTTCTGCACCCACCCCCATGTCTCTGCCCACTGCGGGAGTCGTCGGCACCCACCCCCATGTCTCTGTCCACTGCTGAGAGTCCTCTGCACCCACCCCCATGTCTCTGTCCACTGCTGGGAGTCCTGTGCACCCACCCCCATATGTCTGGACACTGCTGGTATTCATCTGCACACACCCCTCATATTGCAGGCCACTGCTTGGAGTCCTGTGCACCTACCCCCATATGTCTGGACACTGCTGGTATTCATCTGCACCCACCCCCATGTCTCTGTTGTAGGAAGGTTGAATCTGACTATATGGTTGCCCCCAACTTCTTTCCTGGTATTTGGATGGCTTATGATAGTCTGGCTGGGATCCTGATATCCAGGACCCAAGCTTATCTGCTTCCTCCCTAAAACTGATGTGAGTACCCTAGGCACATTCCAATTGGATACTAAGGACACCCTACCAGCCCCTTGTAGATGGTACCCTAGGTACCCAGGGCATGGGTCCCTCAGAGACCTACCAGGGCTGCAGCACTTATTGTGCGACCCTGGGACAGCCATACCAAATGAAACCACCAGACCACTACTGTAGTCTGGGTAAGGAGGTGCTTGCACCCCCTTACAGGGATACAGGTACCCTGTATCCCACCTATGTACAGCACATATTTTCTCATTGGTCACCCCTCAAGCAGGCCTTGCTAATCCTACAAGGAAGGGTGCTGAGATATGTGTGAGGGGGGACCCCTACCTGAGTAGGACCCCTCTGCAACCCTCGTAAAATCATTGCTGGGTTGTTTGTTGTGTAGCCACACCATATACTCTTAACCGCATTATAAGTATATCGCGATAGCGTGATAACTTGAGAATGGCTACACAGAACCATATCGTGTTTGGTGTCAAACATGTAGGAATCATACCCCCAGTCCAGCCATGGGCATGAGGGCATGATTCCCCCCTGCTGGAGGGGCGATATGGGAAAAGCAGCAGAATTTAGACACCAATTTAAAAGTGCACACGTATCACAAAATGGATGCTACTCGTCACCCACACGACTGTTGCTGGGCAAAACCCCAGCCTCGGCAGCTGGACAATAGGGATCCTGTTGCAGGGAGGTGCCAGCACCTTCCCAGACAGGCTATGTGGATTGGAACTGGGTGGGTGCACCATAGGATGCCTTTCAGAGTTGCACGTAGGCTGCTACAGTGCCTACATTCTGCATACACCGCCTGGAAACGGTTCAGGGGCATCCTGCCCCTCGCCCAGGCGGGAAACACACAAAGGGGAGAGGGAGTAGCCACCCTTCCCCGCCACAACTCTCATTGGTGGACACTGATCTGGACACTCCCCTAATCTTGTGGATAAAGGTGAATAACGTGTCCCCAGAGAATCAGATTAATCTTGGAGTTCACAGACTTGACCTTCGACGAGCTGCTGCCCAGCTGACTGAAGAAATCTCCCTTGGGGTAAAGGAGTTACCCCCCTGCTTGGCAGGCACCTGAAACACTGCAAGTGACCCAGTTGGAACTTTGCTACTCCTTCGGACATCGACAACTCCTCTCAACCTTGATGTGGGTTTCCTAGCATCCCAGAGGCCAGTGAGCGTGCCCAGGAAGTCTGAGCACCGTGAACCATGTGGGTGCCGAGATCCCCAATACCCCAGGACACCGGCCACCTCTTGTGTAGCACACGACCCTGACCAGTGGGGAAGTTGTGCTTTGGCCCAATATTGAGCCAACCTCTCACCAGCAACTGTGCCAAAGATCAGCGCCCTAGCTCACTCCGGTGGGCCGTGGGCACCCTTTTACGCATTCCAAATTGCTGCCTTCCACGGTCCCTTGTCTCTCGACTTGTGGGCCCTAGCGGAGGTCAATCTTTACTTTTAAGAGTTCCCCTGGTTGCTCCAGGCCTACTCTACAGTCTCCTTGAAGGAGACCTCGTTCAAACCTCGTGGGTCTGCACCAGTAGCTGATTGGTTTATCTTGCGTGGGTTGCGGTTGCCAGGGCTTAGTGGATCCAATCCAGACACTAACACCGCAGCGACCCTCACCCTTCATGGGACACTCGCCCTCCAGAAGCTGGCCTTCCTTGAAGCCTCCCGGAGCCTGTGGCTGCAGATCCAAGCTACACTTTTTCCACTTGAAGCACCCGACATTGAAGGGCTCTCTTCCTTGAGCCCCCTGGTCACTGTGCCGTGACCCAGACTCTGTCCCCTCTGCTTTCAGGTTCTTCTCTACAAGATCTACAACTTCATTCTGCACGGCATCATCAACGCTTTTGACTAGCAGCAGTTTTGTACATTTTCCCATTGAAAATCAGCCCGCGACCTGACATCGAAAACGACCTATGCATCCGGCATCCCTGGGGCAGGTAACAGTGGTACCTCGGTACTCCCGTGGTAGTGGGCTCATCAAAAGCTTAACTCTAAGTTTTTAACTTTGAACTCCTGCTAGAAGTGTCTTTAATCTGTTTAAATCAAACAGCGACATTCTCCATAAGCTTTAATAGAGATCCCGATAGCAGCTATTTCCACTGCACGTGCCTCCCGTGGGTCCCCTTCCTCATCACCTGGGGTGGATTCTCAAGGGGCCAGCGATCCTAAATGCCCTAGGCATTGTCTGTAGAATTGTCGTGGTTCTTATACCACTTTTTTAATATATGGTTTGGTCCCCCCCGGGGCCCTGTGATTCCAGTGCTATTTATTGTATCTATAAATGCTTGTTTGAATTGTAACTTTACCTCTAGCCTCATAAAGAGACTTGTGGGATTCTGTTTAGAATAAATACATATATTTTATATATATACCTGTGTGGACTACTCTTTCATTTGGTCATTCAAGAGGTTATCTATGGTAAAACAATAAGCTTAACACTCCTTCAAGGCTTAGCCTGAAGGCTGCTCTCCACAGCTACCACTAGGATAGCTTTCTTTAAAGGTTGTCTTTTAAACCTATCACCTTAAGAGTCGAATTGGGCTGGTGCAAGGTGGCCACTATAACTAGTGACCAGCATGTGCCAGGCCAACTTCTCACATTGGTGTGCAGCGGTTGGATTCAAGCTTGCCATTGTTTTACCAGATTACGAATTGAATTTCTAAAGTGAAAGCCACTTGGTACTAAAGGTAAATATAAATTCAAGCTTAGAATATAATAAGTTCTACTGAACTTAGGAGTTGTGTGTAGAGGGTTTAGCACACCTTGACTACAACTCAAGAAATCAAGAAAGGGTTCAGTAGGCCACACCTATTGTAGGTAGATACACCAGTACCACTACACTAGAAATGTCTTTAAGTTCAGGTGCCCATAAGGTTCTGGAAGGACCCCATAGGGTCCCAGTCGACAAATATGATCTTCTCTCCTTTGCTGAGCTTAGGGAGATGTGCACCACTAGGCAATTTAAGACAAACAAAGATGCCAATACTCAACGTCTCAGGGAAATCCTGCTCATAGCAGACTTTAAGCAGACTTTAGCGTCTGATGGGGTAGACAGGTTGGGTGGGCATCCCCCAGAAAAGGACACCCCAGGGGTGGACTCTGATGAGGACCAGGAAGAGGAAGATGTACTTGACCTGGATGAACAAAACCATTCACAACATGGAGATGATGGCTCAAGAGGCACTCTCTCGTCCCCAAAGGGAGAATGGTGGATCCAAACAGAAGGAACAGATCCCCCTCAGTGGGGTCCAACCATTCTGAGAGATCCAAAGGGACCTCTGCCTCTTCTCAGAGAAGAGAATCCTCCCAAGAGAGGAAATGCAGACTGATCCAGTTTGAGCAGGCTAAGCTACAGCTCAGGAGAGAACAGTTAGCATTGGACAGGGAATCCCTGGAGCTTTAGAAAGCTTCAAGAAAATGGGGTCTAGAGACCCCTGGTAGCAGTAATACCCCTAGAGTTAGAGAGAAAGCTCCTGACAATAGGAACCTACATAAGATAGTGCCCCCCTATCAGTCAGGGGATGATATCCACAAATGGATCACTGCACTTGAGAGGGCCTGTAAAGTTCAGAGGGTCGCAGTGGGCAGCAATCCTATGGCTCTCCTTTGCAGACAAAGGTAGAGACAAGCTCCTCTCTGTCAGAGAAGAGGATGCAGATGATTATTATATCTTGAGAGATGCTTTGATAGATGGGTTTGGCTTAACCACTGATCAGTAAAGACTAAAGTTCAGAGACACCCAGAAAGCACAGAATCAAGATTGGGTAGACTTTGTGGATTGTGCTACCAAGGCACTGGAAGGTTGGTTAACTGGCAATAAAGTAAATGATTACCAAGGATTGTACAATCTCATCATGAGAGAGCAGATTCTTAATAATTGTCAAAACCAACTCTTACACCAGTACCTGGTGGACTCTGATCTGACCTCTCCCCAAGAATTGGGCAAGAAGGCAGACAAATGGGTCAGAACCAGGATTAGGCCCAAAAACCAAGGTGGTGACCAGAAGAAAGATTCCACAAAGCCCAAAGAGAAAGGTGGGCATAATAAAACAGAAAAATCCCCTGAAGGGCCCCAACAATCCAGTCCTGGGGGTGGGTCCCAAAATCCTTCCTCTACCAATAAGAAACCATATTGCCATGTGTGTAAGCAACCTGGCCACTGGAAAACTGACTCCAGCTGTCCAAAGAATAGCAATAAAGAAAAAGTTCCTCATATTGCAGCTCCAACACCTCCTGTTACTACTAGTAGTAATCCCCAGGTGATGGGAGTGCACCCAAACAATTAGTTGGGCTTTCTTGGGGAACTCAGATGGACTCTGGCCTAACCAGCTCCCCTACACAAGCAACTCTAGTCTGTGATGGTGGCATGGGGTTTGCCAACTTTACCATGAGTCCCAATATCTTGGGCAGGTAAAGACAAGAGCCCATGATCAATGGTCAGAAGGCTGTGGCCTACAGGGACACAGGGGCTAGTGTCACCATGGTGACAAAGAGACTAGTGCCCCTAGAACAGCTTTTACCTGAGTTTAGCTACCAGGTGACCAATATTGATGGAGTTAGGACAGATCATCCCATGGCAGTGGTAAATCTCAGCTGGGGAGGGGTCACTGGCCCAAAGAGAGTGGCAGTGTCCCCAACCTTGCCTGTAGATTGTTTACTGGGGAATGACCTGGAAATCTCAGCCTGGGCTGAGGTAGACCACAATGCCCATTTAAGAATGTTACGGTACAAAAGGGGGTGGTGATGGACGGAGCATCAGAACCAATCAAACACTCACACCCAGTCAACAGATCTGGGTTTGATACATCACCGTTGTTTAGCCCACTCTGCCACCCCAGTTCAGACATGGCCATATGCAAATCAGTCTGACCCTTTGCCTCATGGGAACAGTCCAGCCCGAACTGCCAAGCCATGCCTTCCCTGGACCGGAAACAAGCTTCCTAGGACCGGTTTCTGGCATTTCAGCCGTCTTCAGCCAGGCTTGCTTGAATACAGTGGCAAAGTGAGCAAGGGACTCAACGTCTGAGCATACCCTGTCAACTTATGGCGAACAAAGCGGTACAAAAGGGGGTGGTGATGGACGGAGCATCAGAACCAATCAAACACTCACACCCAGTCAACAGATCTGGGTTTGATCCATCACCGTTCTTTAGCCCACTCTGCCACCCCAGTTCAGACATGGCCATATGCAAATCAGTCTGACCCTGTGCCTCATGGGAACAGGCCAGCCCGAACTGCCAAGCCATGCCTTCCCTGGACCGGAAACAAGCTTCCTAGGACCGGTTTCTGGCATTTCAGCCGTCTTCAGCCAGGCTTGCTTGAATCCAGTGGCAAAGTGAGCAAGGGACTCAACGTCTGAGCATACCGTGCCAACTTATGGCGAACAAAGCGGTACAAAAGGGGGTGGTGATGGACGGAGCATCAGAACCAATCAAACACTCACACCCAGTCAACAGATCTGGGTTTGATCCATCACTGTTCTTTAGCCCACTCTGCCACCCTAGTTCAGACATGGCCATATGCAAATCAGTCTGACCCTGTGCCTCATGGGAACAGTCCAGCCCGAACTGCCAAGCCATGCCTTCCCTGGACCGGAAACAAGCTTCCTAGGACCGGTTTCCGGCATTTCAGCCGTCTTCAGCCAGGCTTGCTTGAATCCAGTGGCAAAGTGAGCAAGGGACTCAACGTCTGAGCATACCCTGCCAACTTATGGCGAACAAAGCGGTACAAAAGGGGGTGGTGATGGACGGAGCATCAGAACCAATCAAACACTCACACCCAGTCAACAGATCTGGGTTTGATCCATCACCGTTCTTTAGCCCACTCTGCCACCCCAGTTCAGACATGGCCATATGCAAATCAGTCTGACCCTGTGCCTCATGGGAACAGTCCAGCCCGAACTGCCAAGCCATGCCTTCCCTGGACCGGAAACAAGCTTCCTAGGACCGGTTTCTGGCATTTCAGCCGTCTTCAGCCAGGCTTGCTTGAATCCAGTGGCAAAGTGAGCAAGGGACTCAACGTCTGAGCATACCCTGCCAACTTATGGCGAACAAAGCGGTACAAAAGGGGGTGGTGATGGACGGAGCATCAGAACCAATCAAACACTCACACCCAGTCAACAGATCTGGGTTTGATCCATCACCGTTCTTTAGCCCACTCTGCCACCCCAGTTCAGACATGGCCATATGCAAATCAGTCTGACCCTGTGCCTCATGGGAACAGTCCAGCCCGAACTGCCAAGCCATGCCTTCCCTGGACCGGAAACAAGCCTCCTAGGACTGGTTTCTGGCATTTCAGCCGTCTTCAGCCAGGCTTGCTTGAATCCAGTGGCAAAGTGAGCAAGGGACTCAACGTCTGAGCATACCCTGCCAACTTATGGCGAACAAAGCGGTACAAAAGGGGGTGGTGATGGACGGAGCAAAGAACCAATCAAACACTCACACCCAGTCAACAGATCTGGGTTTAATCCATCACCGTTCTTTAGCCCACTCTGCCACCCCAGTTCAGACATAGCCATATGCAAATCAGTCTGACCCTGTGCCTCATGGGAACAGTCCAGCCCGAACTGCCAAGCCATGCCTTCCCTGGACCGGAAACAAGCTTCCTAGGACCGGTTTCTGGCATTTCAGCCGTCTTCAGCCAGGCTTGCTTGAATCCAGTGGCAAAGTGAGCAAGGGATTGCCCAAGAATTGGGCAAGAAGGCAGACAAATGGGTCAGAACCAGGATTAGGCCCAAAAACCAAGGTGGTGACCAGAAGAAAGATTCCACAAAGCCCAAAGAGAAAGGTGGGCATAATAAAACAGAAAAATCCCCTGAAGGGCCCCAAAAATCCAGTCCTGGGGGTGGGTCCCAAAATCCTTCCTCTACCAATAAGAAACCATATTGCCATGTGTGTAAGCAACCTGGCCACTGGAAAACTGACTCCAGCTGTCCAAAGAATAGCAATAAAGAAAAAGTTCCTCATATTGCAGCTCCAACACCTCCTGTTACTACTAGTAGTAATCCCCAGGTGGTGGGAGTGCACCCAAACAATTAGTTGGGCTTTCTTGGGGAACTCAGATGGACTCTGGCCTAACCAGCTCCCCTACACAAGCAACTCTAGTCTGTGATGGTGGCATGGGGTTTGCCAACTTTACCATGAGTCCCAATATCTTGGGCAGGTAAAGACAAGAGCCCATGATCAATGGTCAGAAGGCTGTGGCCTACAGGGACACAGGGGCTAGTGTCACCATGGTGACAAAGAGACTAGTGCCCCTAGAACAGCTTTTACCTGAGTTTAGCTACCAGGTGACCAATATTGATGGAGTTAGGACAGATCATCCCATGGCAGTGGTAAATCTCAGCTGGGGAGGGGTCACTGGCCCAAAGAGAGTGGCAGTGTCCCCAACCTTGCCTGTAGATTGTTTACTGGGGAATGACCTGGAAATCTCAGCCTGGGCTGAGGTAGACCACAATGCCCATTTAAGAATGTTACGGTACAAAAGGGGGTGGTGATGGACGGAGCATCAGAACCAATCAAACACTCACACCCAGTCAACAGATCTGGGTTTGATACATCACCGTTGTTTAGCCCACTCTGCCACCCCAGTTCAGACATGGCCATATGCAAATCAGTCTGACCCTTTGCCTCATGGGAACAGTCCAGCCCGAACTGCCAAGCCATGCCTTCCCTGGACCGGAAACAAGCTTCCTAGGACCGGTTTCTGGCATTTCAGCCGTCTTCAGCCAGGCTTGCTTGAATCCAGTGGCAAAGTGAGCAAGGGACTCAACGTCTGAGCATACCCTGTCAACTTATGGCGAACAAAGCGGTACAAAAGGGGGTGGTGATGGACGGAGCATCAGAACCAATCAAACACTCACACCCAGTCAACAGATCTGGGTTTGATCCATCACCGTTCTTTAGCCCACTCTGCCACCCCAGTTCAGACATGGCCATATGCAAATCAGTCTGACCCTGTGCCTCATGGGAACAGGCCAGCCCGAACTGCCAAGCCATGCCTTCCCTGGACCGGAAACAAGCTTCCTAGGACCGGTTTCTGGCATTTCAGCCGTCTTCAGCCAGGCTTGCTTGAATCCAGTGGCAAAGTGAGCAAGGGACTCAACGTCTGAGCATACCGTGCCAACTTATGGCGAACAAAGCGGTAGAAAAGGGGGTGGTGATGGACGGAGCATCAGAACCAATCAAACACTCACACCCAGTCAACAGATCTGGGTTTGATCCATCACTGTTCTTTAGCCCACTCTGCCACCCCAGTTCAGACATGGCCATATGCAAATCAGTCTGACCCTGTGCCTCATGGGAACAGTCCAGCCCGAACTGCCAAGCCATGCCTTCCCTGGACCGGAAACAAGCTTCCTAGGACCGGTTTCTGGCATTTCAGCCGTCTTCAGCCAGGCTTGCTTGAATCCAGTGGCAAAGTGAGCAAGGGACTCAACGTCTGAGCATACCCTGCCAACTTATGGCGAACAAAGCGGTACAAAAGGGGGTGGTGATGGACGGAGCATCAGAACCAATCAAACACTCACACCCAGTCAACAGATCTGGGTTTGATCCATCACCGTTCTTTAGCCCACTCTGCCACCCCAGTTCAGACATGGCCATATGCAAATCAGTCTGACCCTGTGCCTCATGGGAACAGTCCAGCCCGAACTGCCAAGCCATGCCTTCCCTGGACCGGAAACAAGCTTCCTAGGACCGGTTTCTGGCATTTCAGCCGTCTTCAGCCAGGCTTGCTTGAATCCAGTGGCAAAGTGAGCAAGGGACTCAACGTCTGAGCATACCCTGCCAACTTATGGCGAACAAAGCGGTACAAAAGGGGGTGGTGATGGACGGAGCATCAGAACCAATCAAACACTCACACCCAGTCAACAGATCTGGGTTTGATCCATCACCGTTCTTTAGCCCACTCTGCCACCCCAGTTCAGACATGGCCATATGCAAATCAGTCTGACCCTGTGCCTCATGGGAACAGTCCAGCCCGAACTGCCAAGCCATGCCTTCCCTGGACCGGAAACAAGCCTCCTAGGACTGGTTTCTGGCATTTCAGCCGTCTTCAGCCAGGCTTGCTTGAATCCAGTGGCAAAGTGAGCAAGGGACTCAACGTCTGAGCATACCCTGCCAACTTATGGCGAACAAAGCGGTACAAAAGGGGGTGGTGATGGACGGAGCAAAGAACCAATCAAACACTTACACCCAGTCAACAGATCTGGGTTTAATCCATCACCGTTCTTTAGCCCACTCTGCCACCCCAGTTCAGACATAGCCATATGCAAATCAGTCTGACCCTGTGCCTCATGGGAACAGTCCAGCCCGAACTGCCAAGCCATGCCTTCCCTGGACCGGAAACAAGCTTCCTAGGACCGGTTTCTGGCATTTCAGCCGTCTTCAGCCAGGCTTGCTTGAATCCAGTGGCAAAGTGAGCAAGGGATTGCTCACTTTGCCACTGGATTCAAGCAAGCCTGGCTGAAGACGGCTGAAATGCCAGAAACCGGTCCTAGGAAGCTTGTTTCCGGTCCAGGGAAGGCATGGCTTGGCAGTTCGGGCTGGACTGTTCCCATGAGGCACAGGGTCAGACTGATTTGCATATGGCTATGTCTGAACTGGGGTGGCAGAGTGGGCTAAAGAACGGTGATGGATTAAACCCAGATCTGTTGACTGGGTGTGAGTGTTTGATTGGTTCTGATGCTCCGTCCATCACCACCCCCTTTTGTACCGCTTTGTTCGCCATAATTTGGCAGGGTATGCTCAGACGTGAGTCCCTTGCTCACTTTGCCACTGGATTCAAGCAAGCCTGGCTGAAGACGGCTGAAATGCCAGAAACCGGTCCTAGGAAGCTTGTTTCCGGTCCAGGGAAGGCATGGCTTGGCAGTTCGGGCTGGACTGTTCCCATGAGGCACAGGGTCAGACTGATTTGCATATGGCTATGTCTGAACTGGGGTGGCAGAGTGGGCTAAAGAACGGTGATGGATTAAACCCAGATCTGTTGACTGGGTGTGAGTGTTTGATTGGTTCTTTGCTCCGTCCATCACCACCCCCTTTTGTACCATTTAAGAATGTTAGGCATCCCTGAGAGAGTGGATGGGACCCTGAGGGCCTCACCTCCACCCCAGGAAGAATTAAAGGGAGTGAAGCGTGAAACTATGGATCACTCCACCCAGACAGAGAGCATAGGGGGTGAGGAACAGTCCTCCCCCCACCAGACTAAAGGTAAGGGCCAGCTTCCTAAGGGAACTGATCCTGCCCCTTGTGAAGTAACTGCCCCAGAAGTGGTCAGGCCTGTCCTGCCTACAGCTCTGATAGCAGGGGACCCTTCCAAGGTGGTACCCAGTCTGGAGCAGGTATCCTGCCCCTCTCTACCCTGCCTCAGTCAGCCCAGGGCTGCAGAGGTCAGGGAGGTCAGTGGGCCCTTAATGGGCCCCTGTCCAGAGGAACCCCCTCATCAGCAGATTAGGGACACCCAGCAGAGTAGTTCTAGCCAGGTGACCATTCCTCTACAAACTGAGGCATCCCCCTTACCCCTTGGTACAAGTACCCCCCAGATGGACTTTGTAGGGCACAGGGAAACTTGGAGCATAGTTGCCCCAAACCTTCCAGTGCCCTCCACTATTCCAACCAGAGGGACCCAACCCCCAGCTGTAGGCAGCCAGAGGTTGACCCTTAGGGCCAGATATGACACAGTCATGGACAGAAAGGCTTCCATGGTGACCAGTGACCTGAGGAGGTTGAGACCACCCCAAATAGGGCCTCACTTCCAGACTCAGACAGCCCACCAGCCTGCTTCTGTACCAAAACCCAATACAGGTAATTTCCCTAGACTTTGGAGAAACTCTAAAACCCCTTGGGGTAGGATTTCCCAAGTGGACCATGAGACAGGGAGCAACCATGCTAGTGCAGGTCCTTCCTTATATAGCCACTCGGGAAATAAAGGCTTATCTGGACAAGGTTAGCCTTATCTCCTTTCGTTTGGGGGGGGGGGGGTTATGTAGGAAGGTGGAATCTGCCTATATGGTTGCCCCCAACTTTTTGCCTGGTATTTGGATTGTTTTTGACTAGTCTGGCTGGGATCCTACTATCCAGGACCCCAGCTTATCTGCTTCCTCCCTAAAACTGATGTGAGTACCCTAGGTACATTCCAATTGAATACTGAGGACACCCTACCAGCCCCTTGTAGATGGTACCCTAGGTACCCAGGGCATGGGTCCCTCAGAGGCCTACCAGGGCTGCAGCACTTCTTGTGCGACCCAGGGACAACCATACCAAATGACACCACCTGACCACTACTGTAGTCTGGGTAAGGTGGTGATTGCACCCCCTTACAGGGATACAGGTACCCCGTATCCCACCTATGTACAACACATGTATTCTCATTGGTCACCCCTCAAGCAGGCTTTGCTAATCCTACAAGGCAGGGTGCTAAGATATGTGTGAGGCGGGACCCCTACCTGAGTAGGACCCCTCTGCAACCCTCGTAAAAATCATTGCTGGGTTGTTTGTAGTGTAGCCATGCCATATACTCTTAACCACATTATAAGTATATCGCGATAGCATGATAACATGAGAATGGCTACACAGAACCATATCGTGTTTGGTGTCAAACATGTAGGAATCATACCCCCAGTCCAGCCATGGGCATGAGGGCATAATTCCCCCCTGCTAGAGGGGCGATATGGGAAAAGCGGCAGAATTTAGACACCAATTTAAAAGTGCACACGTATCACAAAATGGATGCTACTCGCCACCCACACGACTCTGGCCGCCTGTTGCTGGGCAAAACCCCAGCCTCGGCAGCTGGACAATAGGGATCCTGTTGCAGGGAGGTGCCAGCACCTTCCTAGACAGGCTATGTGGATTGGAACTGGGTGGGTGCACCATAGGATGCCTTTCAGAGTTGCACGTAGGCTGCTACAGCGCCTACATTCTGCATACACCGCCTGGACCCGGTTCAGGGGCATCCTGCCCCTCGCCCAGGCAGGAAACACACAAAGGGGAGAGGGTGTAGCCACCCTTTCCCGCCTCAACTCTCATTGGTGGACACTGATCTGGACACTCCCCTAATCTTGTGGATAAAGGTGAATAACGTGTCCCCAGAGAATCAGATTAATCTTGGACTTCACAGACTTGACCTTCGACAAGCTGCTGCCCAGCTGACTGAAGAAATCTCCCTTGGGGTAAAGGAGTTACCCCCCTGCTTGGCAGGCACCTGAAACACTGCAAGTGACCCGGTTGGAACTTTGCTGCTCCTTCAGACATCGATGAATCCTTTCAACCTTGATGTGGGTTTCCTAGCATCCCAGAGGGCAGCGCGCGTGCCCAGCAAGTCTGAGCACCCTGGACCGCGTGGGTGCCGAGATCCCCAATACCCCAGGACACCGGCCACCTCTTGCGTAGCACATGATCCTGACAAGTGGGGAAGTTGTGCTTTGGCCCAATATTGAGCCAACCTCTCAGCAGTAACTGTGCCAAAGATCAGCACCCTAGCTCAGTCCGGTGGCCCGTGGGTACCCTTTTACGCACTCCAAATTGCTGCCTTCCGCGGTCCCTTGTCTCTCGACTTGTGGGCCCTAGCAGAGATCAATCTTTACTTTTAAGAGTTCCCCTGGTTGCTCCGGGCCTGCTCTAAAGTCTCCTTGAAGGAGACCTTGCTCAGACCTCGTGGGTCTGCACCAGTAGCTGAATTGTTTATCTTGCGTGGGTTGCGGTTGCCAAGGCTTAGTGGATCCAATCCGGACACTAACTCTGCAGCAACCCTCATCCTTTGTGGGACAGTTGCCCTCCAGAAGCTGGCCTTCCTTGAAGCCTCCCGGAGCCCGTGGCTGCAGATCCAAGCTACACTTTTTCCACTTGAAGCACCCGACATTGAAGGGCTCTCTTCCTTGAGCTCCCTAGTCACTGTGCCGTGACCCAGACTCTGTCCCCTCTGCCTTCAGGTTCTTCTCTACAAGATCTACAACTTCATTCTTCACGGCATCATCAACGCTTTTGGCTAGCAGCAATTTTGTACATTTTCCCATTGAATATCAGCCCGCGACCCGATATCGAAAACGACCTATGCACCCGGCTTCCCTGGGACAGGTAACAGTGGTACCTCGGTAGCGGGCTCCTCAAAAGCTTAACTCTAAGTTTTTAACTTTGAACTCCTGCTAGAAGTGTCTTTAATCTGTTTAAATCAAACCGCGACATTTTCCTTAGGCTTTAATAGAGATCCCGATAGCAGCTATTTCCACTGCACGCGCCTCCCGTGGGTCCTCTTCCTCATCACCTGGGGTGGATTCTCAAGGGGCCAGCGATCCTAAATGCCCTAGGCATTGTCTGTAGAATTGTCGTGGTTCTTATACCACTTTTTTAATATATGGTTTGGTCCCCCCCTGTGATTCCAGTGCTATTTATTGTATCTATAAATGCTTGTTTGAATTGTAACTTTACCTCTAGCCTCATAAAGAGACTTGTGGGATTCTGTTTAGAATAAATACATATATTTTATATATATACCTGTGTGGACTACTCTTTCATTTGGTCATTCAAGAGGTTATCTATGGTAAAACAATAAGCTTAACACTCCTTCAAGGCTTAGCCTGAAGGCTGCTCTCCACAGCTACCACTAGGATAGCTTTCTTTAAAGGTTGTCTTTTAAACCTATCACCTTAAGAGTCGAATTGGGCTGGTGCAAGGTGGCCACTATAACTAGTGACCAGCATATGCCAGGCCAACTTCTCACATCTATCCACTGCTGGGAGTCCTCTGCACCCACCCCCATGTCTCTGTCCACTGCTGGGAGTCATCTGCACCCACCCCCATGTCTCTGTCCACTGCTGGGAGTCCTCTGCACCCACCCCCATGTCTCTGTCCACTGCTGGGAGTCCTCTGCACCCACCCCCATGTCTCTGTCCACTGCTGGGAGTCGTCTGCACCCACCCCCATGTCTCTGTCCACTGCTGGGAGTCCTCTGCACCCACCCCCATGTCTCTGTCCACTGCTGGGAGTCCTGTGCACCCACCCCCATATGTCTGGACACTGCTGGTATTCATCTGCACATACCCCTCATATTACAGGCCACTGCTGGGAATCCTGTGCACCCACCCCCATATGTCTGGACACTGCTGGTAATCATCTGCACACACCCCTCATATTGCAGGCCACTGCTGGGAGTCCTGTGCACCCACCCCCATATGTCTGAACACTGCTGGTATTCATCTGCACACACCCCTCATATTGCAGGCCACTGCTGGGAGTCCTGTGCACCCACCCCCATATGTATGGACACTGCTGGTATTCATCTGCACACACCCCTCATATTGCAGGCCCCTGCTGGGAGTCCTGTGCACCCACCCCCATATGTCTGGACACTGCTGGTATTCATCTGCACCCACCCCCATGTCTCTGTCCACTGCTGGGAGTCCTCTGCACCCACCCCATGTCTCTGTCCACTGCTGGGAGTCGTCTGCACCAACCCTCATGTCTCTGTCCACTGCTGGGAGTCCTCTGCACTCACCACATTGTCTCTGTCCACTGCTGGGAGTCCTGTGCACCCACCCCCATATGTCTGGACACTGCTGGTATTCATCTGCACACACCCCTCAAATTGCAGGCCACTGTTGGGAGTCCTGTGCACCCACCCCCATATGTCTGGACACTGCTGGTATTCATCTTCCACCCACCCCCATGTCTCTGTCCACTGCTGGGAGTCCTCTGCACCCACCCCCAAATCTCTGTCCACTGCTGGGAGTCGTCTGCACCCACCCCCATGTCTCTGTCCACTGCTGGGAGTCCTCTGCACCCACCCCCATGTCTCTGTCCACTGCTGGGAGTCCTCTGCACCCACCCCCATATGTCTGGACACTGCTGGTATTCATCTGCACACACCCCTCATATTGCAGGCCACTGCTGGGAGTCCTGTGCACCCACCCCCATATGTCAGGACACTGCTGGTATTCATCTGCACCCACCCCCATGTCTCTGTCCACTGCTGGGAGTCCTGTGCACCCACCCCCATATGTCTGGACACTGCTGGTATTCATCTGCACACACCCCTCATATTGCAGGCCACTGCTTGGAGTTCTGTGCACCCACCCCCATATGTCTGGACACTGCTGGTATTCATCTGCACCCACCCCCATGTCTCTGTCCACTGCTGGGAGTCCTCTGCACCCACCCCCATGTCTATGTCCACTGCTGGGAGTCGTCTGCACCCACCCCCATGTCTCTGTCCACTGCTGGGAGTCATCTGCACCCACCCCCATGTCTCTGTCCACTGCTGGGAGTCCTCTGCACCCACCCCCATGTCTCTGTCCACTGCTGGGAGTCCTCTGCACCCACCCCCATGTCTCTGTCCACTGCTGGGAGTCGTCTGCACCCACCCCCATGTCTCTGTCCACTGCTGGGAGTCCTCTGCACCCACCCCCATGTCTCTGTCCACTGCTGGGAGTCCTGTGCACCCACCCCCATATGTCTGGACACTGCTGGTATTCATCTGCACATACCCCTCATATTACAGGCCACTGCTGGGAATCCTGTGCACCCACCCCCATATGTCTGGACACTGCTGGTAATCATCTGCACACACCCCTCATATTGCAGGCCACTGCTGGGAGTCCTGTGCACCCACCCCCATATGTCTGAACACTGCTGGTATTCATCTGCACACACCCCTCATATTGCAGGCCACTGCTGGGAGTCCTGTGCACCCACCCCCATATGTATGGACACTGCTGGTATTCATCTGCACACACCCCTCATATTGCAGGCCCCTGCTGGGAGTCCTGTGCACCCACCCCCATATGTCTGGACACTGCTGGTATTCATCTGCACCCACCCCCATGTCTCTGTCCACTGCTGGGAGTCCTCTGCACCCACCCCATGTCTCTGTCCACTGCTGGGAGTCGTCTGCACCAACCCTCATGTCTCTGTCCACTGCTGGGAGTCCTCTGCACTCACCACATTGTCTCTGTCCACTGCTGGGAGTCCTGTGCACCCACCCCCATATGTCTGGACACTGCTGGTATTCATCTGCACACACCCCTCAAATTGCAGGCCACTGTTGGGAGTCCTGTGCACCCACCCCCATATGTCTGGACACTGCTGGTATTCATCTTCCACCCACCCCCATGTCTCTGTCCACTGCTGGGAGTCCTCTGCACCCACCCCCAAATCTCTGTCCACTGCTGGGAGTCGTCTGCACCCACCCCCATGTCTCTGTCCACTGCTGGGAGTCCTCTGCACCCACCCCCATGTCTCTGTCCACTGCTGGGAGTCCTCTGCACCCACCCCCATATGTCTGGACACTGCTGGTATTCATCTGCACACACCCCTCATATTGCAGGCCACTGCTGGGAGTCCTGTGCACCCACCCCCATATGTCAGGACACTGCTGGTATTCATCTGCACCCACCCCCATGTCTCTGTCCACTGCTGGGAGTCCTGTGCACCCACCCCCATATGTCTGGACACTGCTGGTATTCGTCTGCACACACCCCTCATATTGCAGGCCACTGCTTGGAGTTCTGTGCACCCACCCCCATATGTCTGGACACTGCTGGTATTCATCTGCACCCACCCCCATGTCTCTGTCCACTGCTGGGAGTCCTCTGCACCCACCCCCATGTCTATGTCCACTGCTGGGAGTCGTCTGCACCCACCCCCATGTCTCTGTCCACTGCTGGGAGTCCTCTGCACCCACCCCCATGTCTCTGTCCACTGCTGGGAGTACTGTGCACCCACCCCATATGTCTGGACACTGACGGTATTCATCTGCACCCACCCCCATGTCTCTGTCCACTGCTGGGAGTCCTGTGCACCCACCCCCATATGTCTGGACACTGCTGGTATTTATCTGCATCCACCCCTATATGTGTGGCCACTGCCGGGAATCCTCTGCACCCAGCAACCCACCCACCCCCTTGGAGCAGTACACTGCTGGCCTGGACCTACACACACACAAATATGAAGGTAACATGCAGGGCCAGTCCGTAAGCCCACATTCCTGGTGTGTTTACGCCTCGTATCTCAAATGTACTGGTGCCGTAAGAGTACATGTGAAACGCACTGTGCCCACGCATTCATTGCGTGTGTACGGTCCGTATCACTATTTTACTGGTGCCTTAGGGGTACGTGTGAAACGCACCGTACCCACGCATCCATTGCGTGTGTACGGTCCGTATCAGTGTTCTACTGGTGCCGTAGGGGTACGTGTGGAACGCACCGTACCCACACATTCATTGCGTGTGTACGGTCCGTATCACTGTTCTACTGGTGCCGTAGGGGCACGCACCGTACCCATGCATTCAGTGCCTGTGTACGGTCCGTATGACTGTTCTACTGGTGCGTAGGGGTGCGTGTGCCACGCACCGTACCCACGCATTCATTGTGTGTGTACGGTCCGTATGACTGTTCTACTGGTGCCGTAGGGGTACGTGTGGAACGCACCGTACCCACGCATTCATTGCGTGTGTACGGTCCGTATGACTGTTCGACTGGTGCCGTAGGGGTACATGTGGAATGCACCGTACCCACGCATTCATTGCGTGTGTACGGTCCGTATTACTGTTCTACTGGTGCCGTAGGGGTACGTGTGGAACGCACTGTACCCACGCATTCATTGCGTGTGTACGGTCCGTATGACTGTTCTACTGGTGCTAGGGGTACGTGTGCAACGCACCGTACGCGTCCACTTCCGTTGTTGCGGTACGCAGGGATTGCTGGCCACGCCCCCCCAAGTGACCAGACCCTGGTGGTAATGTATGGGCTCCATATTATAGGTTTTGCTTTGGATATGGGGTATGTTTCCCGCCCCTCACCCCCCCCTGGCCCCTGGGTGTTGTTCTCACCTTCTGCAGAGTGTGCGTCGGGTCCGGTGCACCAGGTCGTAGGCTAGGAGGACCGGGATGACACGTACGATGGGGTTCATGGCGTGTACGTCGCGTACCGGGGCTCCATTGCGTAGCAGTTTGCGTCGGACTCTGCCTTTCCGGCTGTGTTTGGCTCCCGTAAAAAAAGAGTTGTACGGAGTGGCGTAGATTCGTACTTGCTGGGCCGGAAACCGCTGCTTGAATGCGTCCGGACGTCGCGTACAAGCTGTTCCGGATCAGAATCGTTGTTTTTTTTGACCCGTACGGGGTTTTGTACGAAACGTACGGAAATAGGCTTTCTGTACGAATCGTACTTCCTAGGTTGTACAGACAGTTTACCGGGTACGAGTCGTACGGAGAAAACGCTCCGTACAACGATTCGTACAGCCTTTTGCTAGGATTGGAATCGGCCCCTAAGTGTCTACTAATAGATGTTGACTCAGCAGAGGTGGAGAAAACCATTCTATTTCACACGACAAAGGGAAGTGAGGCTATTCAACCAGCGCCTTCATGCTGGACTGCAAGAGAGAGGGCACAAGCATCTTACAGGGTAGATTAAGGGTGCCATGTTACCAAGGTAACCTAAAACACTGATGGGAATAGGTGTCGGTATATGCCTGGGACAGACTGCAAAAAGAAGAGAGTAGACAAAGGAGCAAAAACTTGCCAGAAAATAGTGGCTGCGACTTGGTAGTTAGGAGTGGTGGCTGTTCAGAGCATGCATAAAATACGAGAAGGACTTCATGCTGTCTCTCTTCACTCTTGTAACTCAATCACATCTTGTAACCATTCTTGGAAGCTCCTACTGACACCCAAACACCAGTGCTTAATTTGAGCTAATGGCTTCCAGTGCTCGGCACCAGCACTTAATTGGTAGCACCAGCTCTAGTGACAGTCGACAGCATGGTGGCGCTGTCAGTCAAAATTTGATATAAGAACAAGAGTGTTTAATAAGTCAATATACATTAAAAATTAATAACACCGGTTACTCACACCAATATTATAGCTTTGGGGTGCCTGAAATAGTTTGAATTGTCACACTTGCAGGAGTGCAGTGGTTAGTACTTGTGTTGGTTCAGTCATTGGCAGCGCTGGCAGGGTCTGTGGGTGTGGCAGGTTGCAGTGGCCTTCTGAGAAGGGCCATGGCACCTAATCCCTTGGCACTTACTTTTTACAAATCAAGCACCACCCAACACTAGGGTCGCCGTGTTTACATTTCTTACTAGACCTTCCTGTGTGAAATGAAGAGTTCTACATCGTGCTATGGTTTTGTGGAGGCAGTAAGTCCCAACAGGCCATGTTTAAATTTGCTCCAGAACACCCTTTTATTGATTGATAGAAGAAACTGAAATTCACAAAGTACAGCCAATCGGATCCCATTTACGGAGTTCAGTTGACTGCGACTCAGAAACATTATCTTGTAATACAAAGGCCTTCAGAGGAACAATTCAAGGCACTGAGATTAGAGGTGAATAACACATACAAAATGGAAGTAGACTTACTAGAAACAATCCTGCTGGGAGAGAACCTGCAGGAGAAACATTCTCTAACCAATTAAAGAGTTAATCATCTCAGAAGCATAGGGTTAGGTGGCAGCAGGAATCTACCAAGATGGCAAAGAGGTAATCGTGCATTAGAACACTCTGAACGTTTCAAGAATGCTACCTTTTTCATCAGCACAATTTTCCCCCAAATCTGATATATTTACTTCAAAGAAAAGGGGTTTTCTCTCTGTTTCCTTTTTTATTGCCTTTATGCCAGACAAATAATCTTTCAAGATATAGGAGGAATAACGTATTAGAACAGCTTGCATAGAAATCAAGCTCTAGTGCGCCCCATGAACGTGTAACAAAGTGGTCTGCATAAGTGTGCTCTTTCGTCTTCAGTCCTTTATTTAGGTGCTTCATTCAGCTTCCAGAAATCATTGTTGTTCTTCATATTACTTGTTTTGACGTGGTCTGGAATTTAAAAACAATCAGAACAAATTAAAATATGAGCTTGGGATATTGGTGTGGTTGAGAATCAGAACACCAGGGAAGGGAGGGCCTAATAAAATGTGATTTACTCATAAGTGGTTTGGAAACAAGTTATTAAAATGCTTTTGAATTTTACGAGGACCAACCTGATGCTGGCGTATTCTAACCAAAACATGTTACTTCACAGTACGAAAAGTCTCTCCGATGATAAAATTATCACCTCTAGCCTTTCCCATCTATCTTCAAGACTTTAGCATCCTGCCGATAATTCGACTTATAAGGTTTTGGAGTTTGGGATAAAGTCTTCTTGTGAACTGCATTTGAGCTGGGTACTTTAATAAGGTTGAGGTTGAGTCCACAATTATCAAGGTGGACTTTGATCTCCGTTGGCCTGCAAACGTGCTTTTAACATTAGGTGATACTAAATGACCAAAGTTATATTTCACAAATCCTGTTTTGTGATTGTTTTGTGATGATGTTTTAAACAACGAGGCATATATTTACAAAGAAGTGATGGAGGGCAGCGTTAGCCTTCTTAGCTTAACGCTGCGTTCTGCCACTTCTCAAACGCAGGGCTGCACCGTATTTACAACAATATGGTGCAACCCGGTGTTCCCCTGCGCAGGTGCTAATTTCAGCTGCCTAGCACCAACGCAGTCACCCTTGCACCATAGTGCAAGGTGCAAGGGTGCTTGCGTTGTGGGGAATGATTCTTTAGCTGCAGAGGCACAACTAGAGCCGAATTTTGGGATGGGCTAATAAACATTTCGGGGGGGGGGGGGGCTAATTCTTCCAGCAATCGGCAGAGTGAAGATGCAGGGACTCTAAGAAGGCGTGAAAACACAACAAAGCCTCGTTAACAAATAAATGATCTTTTAAAGACCTGTGAAGTACTCAGGTGCGGCTGCAATAAGACAGTCGCCAGCCCGGGAAGCTGTCTCAGCCCGGGCTGACACACACGAAGGGGAGGGGGGCTGAAGCTCTTTGAGCCCATTGGGCATAGCGCGCTTGCAGGAAGGTGTCCCTTCCTGCACATAACAATCTTAAATGACGATTTGGAACTTCTATGTGTGCTGCTTTTTTCAGCACATATAGAAGTTGCAACTAATTTTTTTAAAATGATTGATTGTGTGCAGGAAGGGACACAATCATGCATGGGGTTGTCCTGTTTTTATGTGTGCTGTACAATGCAGCACACCTAAAAACAGCAAAGACGAGGAGAAAGAAATCATTTCCCCTCATTACACCCTGTTAAGGCCAGGTTTTCCCTTGTCTTTATTTTGGCACTGCCCCATATTTACATCACTCTTGTAAACATGGGGCAGCATCAAAATCAATGGGTGTCGCGGCGGAACAGCCACCGGAACACCCATTGCCCACCCCTTTCACGCTAAGTATAGCGTGAAATGTTGCCTTATTTACAAGGCAGCGTTGAGCCACGTTAAGTGGCTTTGCACTGCCCTGTAAATAAGGCTAAGCCCATATTGCCACCACAACATCAAAAAGTGAAGTTCTGGTGGCGATATAGGCTTGTAAATATGCCTCAACATATTTTTGGCTGGTTGGGGTAGTGCACCATTCCTGGAGGTACTGCAATACCTGCTTGATGGGTGGATTGGAAAACGTTCAATGTGGTCTTTCTCACCTGTTTCCCTTATTTTAGTTTATAAAATGTGTTCATGGATGTGGTCTTTGTGAGAAGTTGGCCTGATGTATGATGTCACTAGTTCTAGTGTACACCCTGTATCAGTCCAAACAACCCTTATGGTGATTGGTTGTAAAGTCAACCTTATAGACCAGCTATCCTAGTGGTAGCATGGACAAGAGCAGTCTTAGGCTAAACTCTGTATGGCATGTTAAGCCAGCTGTTATACCATTTGCAATCCCTTGAATACCAAATGAAAGGACACCACAACAGATATATATAAAAATAGAATGTATTTATTCTAGTCAAAATACCCTCAGCACTCTTTATGAGATTCGAGGTAAGTACAATACAGTCTTATTTAAGCATACATAAGTCACACAGGTAAGTAATACAGTTAGGCCCTAGGGGTCACGCAAACCATATACTAAGTAAGTGGTATAAGAACCACTGTCACAAACACAGGTTAGGCCTAGGCCTAGGGAATCGCTGGGGCTACACTATACTACCAGTTGCTAGGCAGTGGGAGGCCCACGGGATTCAGGTGCAGAGAGTGGAAACACTCACGCTTAATACGTTAAAGTCGATAGAAATAGTAATGTTTAGAATTAAAGAGTTTTAGGACACTTCGGAAGGAGCTAGGAGTTAGAGACTTGGAAACTAGACCCTAGGATAGTCAATACCCTTGTGAGCACTGGAGTACTCAAGTTACCTAGCCCACGGGCTGCGGGTGCATAGGTGTGAACTTGCGTCGGGTTTCGTCGTCGACTCCTATGGATGCCTGAAGAAAAGATGCTGACAGGCAGTCAGTGAAGAGTGTCCGGTGGATCCCAAGATTGGAATCGAGAAGGAGGGTACCTGCAAGCAGAGGGGACAGAGTCTAGGTCACCAGCCAGGAGCCGGGAAGGAACCAGGAAGGAACCAGGCGATGTCGTGAAGATGCAGGTGAAGAGTAGAAGCTTGTCTCAGCAGCCACGGGTACCAGGAGGCGTCGAGGACGACCGGAACCAGGAGGAGAGCAGTCCCACAAGGGCACTTGCTGTCGGCGGTGTCGATGTCGAAATCGGACCCAACAAGCCTTGGCAAGCGCAACCCACGCAGGATGAGGGATTAGCTTCTGTTGCAGACCAGGAAGGCCTGAGGTGCTTCTCTTTCACAGGGAAGCAAGGGCCAGTCTGGCGGAGCCAAACCAGTGGTGGAAAGTTAAATGTTCTTCATCACAAAGGCTACTAGCCAACGGGCAAGCAACCGGACAGACGCGTCAAGCAGGAAAATGCAGAAGGGCCCCACGCAGAACTTGTGAAGTGTGGAGGGCTGATCTACGGTGCAGATGGTGCTCGGGACTGGAGCTTCTCAATCCCCAGAGCACAACTTCGAGGATGCCTCAGAAGCTGCACTGGAAGCAAGTAGCCAATTTTCCCAGGTAGCCGGTCCCACATCTCTCGTCACCTCCACGGATCTCAGCTTTGCTGTGGATGTGGATCAGGGTCGGAGAAGTCTGGAAGTCAAGGCGCTGGTCGGGCTCTGCAGTCGGTTCCTCATAGAACTTTAGGCAAAGCAAACGGCAGGTCACTTGATGGTGCCTGTTTGCACAGGGTGGGTACTCCTTGGCCACAAGGGAGATTCTTCAGTCTTCTTCCATAGTCGAATGTCGAAGGTCCAGAGTTTCTGTTCAAGTTTCAGTTTTCAGGATAATCCAAAGTCCTAGGGACTCAGCTCCCACTCTTATACTAATCTGGGGGGCTGGGTTACCTGCTAGGTCCCTCCTATGGGTGGGACCAGGGAGGGGGGTGGTTACACCCCCTTCCCTTTGTCCAGTTTCGCACCAGGACTGGGGCTGGAGTGCCCCAGCACTGGTTTGAACCGGACTATGCATGGGACACCTTGTGTGGCCCAGGCAGTGTCTCGTTTCTTTCATCACTCCTTGCCCCAATACACTAAGTCCTGTCTCGGGTGGTGCTAGCACCTCCCAAGGCAGGAAACCTATTGTCCAAGCCTCCCTCGCTGGAAGGTCTCCCAGCAGCAGGAGGTCAAACTCGTGTCTGTGGCAGCAGCATCCATTTTGTGATGCTGGGGCTCTGGTTAACTTTAACCGGGTAGTAGGTCTTCAACATATCTTCTTCCTCTAGAAGGGGGGAATACTATCCCCATTGCCAGAAATTGTGTGGGGGTAGTATTCCAAAGTGTTAGACACCTTACACGACATGTTTTCATAAAGCCAAACCATAGTTACCATAACCGCAAGGATTATAAGGCACTTTAAGAGTATATGGTAGGCGATATCATAGAACAGCTATAAGGACATGGTTCCGAAAGCTGCAGACAGGCTCAGCTCATGCTAGAGCACCATCTCACATGTTACCAAGCACTCTGCCTTCAGGATTGTTAAGGCCTGCCATAGGAGTGACTGATAGGTTACCCATGTGTCTATATATACGGTAGGTGTAGGAATGCTACACCTAAGCAAGGGGTGATTACACGACCTTGCCCCAGCTGAGTGATCAGCCAGTTGTGTCATGATGGAAGGCCAGCCAGGGGTGGCATAATCCATGCTGCAGACCCCCGGTAGGCCTAGGGTACACCCATGCCCTGGGTACCTAAGGTACACTGTACAGGGCCCTAGAGGGTGATCCTTACCAATTGGGTTATGTACCTAAAGTACATAGTATGAATTTAGAGAGAGAACAGCTGGGCTGTGTGTCTGATTAGCAGGCCCACAGCCACATCTAAGTCGAAAACCAGTGAAGCAAAAGCAAAAAGTGGGGGTGAACATAGAAAGCAGACCCTACACTCCGAAACAACCCCCCCGCTCCATGATATGGGACATTAAACTAACCTTGAACAGTTGAGTCTTCATGTTCTAAGTGGAAATATCTGGAGAGTCCATCTGCATTGGCATGGTCAGTCCCAGGTCAAAGTTCCACTGTGAAGTCCATCCCCTGTAGGGAAATGGACCACCTAAGAAGTTTGGGATTTTCACCCTTCATCTGATTTAGCCACAAGAGAGGCTTATGGTCTGTCTGAATCTTGAAGTGAGTGCCAAACAGGTATGGCCTCAGCTTCTTCAGGGCCCAAACCACAGCAAAGGCTTCCCTCTCAATAGCTGACCAACGTTTCTCTCTAGGGGTCAGCCTTCTACTAATAAAAGCAATGGGCTGGTCTTGACCATCTATATGCAGTTGTGAAAGAACAGCTCCCACACCCAACTCAGAAGCATCTGTCTGGACAATGAACTCTTTGGAGTAGTCTGGACTTTTCAGAATAGGTGCAGTGCACATGGCCTGCTTCAGGTCATCAAATGCCTTCTGACAGCTTACTGTCCACTGAACTTTCTTTGGCATCTTCTTAGAGGTCAAGTCATTAAGTGGTGTCACAATGGACCCATAGTTCTTAACAAACTTTCTGTAGTACCCAGTCAGGCCCAAGAAAGCTCTGACCTGTGTCTGGGTAACTGGAGGAGTCCAGCTCTTTATGGTCTGGATCTTGCTCTCCAGTGGTTGAACCTGACCCCCACCTACTAGGTGGCCCAGGTACACAACCTTGCTCTGCCCTATCTGGCACTTAGTGGCCTTGATAGTGAGGCCTGCCTTTTGCAGGGCCTCTAAAACATTCCTCAGGTGGACCAGGTGATCCTCCCAGGTGGAGCTAAAGACAGCAATATCATCCAGATAAGCTGCACAGTAGTCATCCAGGCCTGTAAGGACTTGATTCACCAACCTTTGGAAAGTGGCAGGTGCATTCTTCAAGCCAAAGGGCATTACCACAAATTGGTAATGTCCTTCTGGGGTTGAGAAAGCAGTTTTGGCCTTTGCACTCTCAACTAGTCTGATTTGCCAGTAGCCTGCTGTCAGGTCAAATGTACTCAAAAACTTGGCAGCTGCCAATCTGTCAATGAGCTCATCTGCCCTAGGTATTGGGTGGGCATCTGTCCTAGTGACAGCATTGAGACCTCTGTAATCCACGCAAAACTTCATCTCTCTCTTACCATCTTGGGTGTGAGGTTTTGGCACAAGAACTACAGGACTAGCCCAAGGGCTCTCTGAAGGTTCAATGACTCCCAGCTCCAAAATCTTTTGTACCTCAATCTTTATGCAGTCCCTGACATGGTCAGGTTGCCTGTAGATTTTACTCTTCACAGACAGACTGTCACCGGTGTCCACCTCATGGGTACACCAGTTTGTCTGACTTGGGGTCAGAGAGAACATATGTCTATAGGCCTGCAGAACTTGTCTGCAGTCCTGTTGCTGATGATCAGTGAAGCTGTCAGAAAAGACCACACCATCGACTGAACCATCATCAGGGTTCTGAGTCAGCAGGTCTGGGAGAGGGTCACTCTCTTCCTCCTGCCCCTCATCTGTAGCCATGAGTAAGCCCATGTCTGCCCTGTCAACATATGCCTTTAACCTGTTGACATGAAGCACCCTGTGGGGGCTTCTGGGAGTCCCAAGGTCCACCAAGTAGGTTACTTCTCCCTTCTGTTCAACAATAGTGTGGGGTCTAGACCATTTGTCCTGGAGTGCTGCTGGGGCCACTAGCTCCAACACCCACACCTTCTGTCCTGGCTGGTACACAGTCAGCACAGCCTTTTGGTCATGCCAAGCTTTTTGGAGTTCTTGGCTTGCCTCAAGGTTTTTAGAAGCCTTCTTCATATACTCTGCCATCCTGGAGCGGAGGCCAAGTACATAATCCACTATATCCAGTTTGGGTTGTCTGAGAGGTCTCTCCCATCCTTCCCTTACTAGACACAGGGGTCCCCTTACAGGATGCCCAAACAAAAGCTCAAAAGGGCTGTAGCCAACCCCTTTTTGTGGGACGTCTCTGTAAGCAAACAGAAGGCAGGGTAAAAGGATGTCCCATCTTCGCCTAAGCTTGTCTGGTAAACCTTTTATCATCCCTTTTAGGGTCTTGTTGAACCTTTCCACAAGCCCATTGCATTGTGGGTGATAGGGTGTAGTGAATTTGTAGTTCACACCACACTCCTTCCACATTGCAGTTAAATATCCTGACATGAAGTTGGCATCTCTGTCAGAGACAACCTCCTTTGGAAAACCCACTCTGGAGAATACTCCAAGTAGGGCCCTTGCCACAACAGGAGCTGTTGTGGTCCTCAGGGGTATAGCTTCTGGGTACCTGGTGGCATGGTCCACTATCACCAGTATGAATCTGTGCCCAGATGCTGTTGGGGGGTCCATCGGTCCTACAATGTCTATCCCCACTCTCTCAAAGGGGACCCCCACCACTGGTAGTGGTATGAGGGGGGCCTTTGTGGTGCCACCTGATTTGCCACTGGCTTGGCAGGTGACACAGGAGCGACAAAACTCCTTGGTATCTTCTGACATGTGAGGCCAGTGAAAGTGAGGGACAAGTCTGTTCCAAGTCTTATTCTGGCCTAAGTGTCCTGCAAGGGGAATATCATGGGCCAAGGTAAGAAGGAAGCCTCTGAAACTCAATGGTATGACCAACCTCCTGGACGCACCAGGCTTGGGGTCTCTAGCCTCTGAGTACAGTAGCCCTTCATCCCAATACACTCTATGGGTACCTTGAGCATTCCCTGCAGCCTCAGCAGCAGCCTGCTGTCTGAGGGGTTCAAGAGAAGGACAGTCTAATTGGGCCTGCCTCAGATCTGCCCTTGAAGGTCCCCCTGTCCCAAGAAACTCAACCTGGTCAGGTTCCAGTTCTTCTAGGACAGTTCCTTCAGGGCTCTCAGAATCATCCTCTTGTGAGGGCTGACTCTCTACCTGAGGCAGGGGGGAAGGCACAGCCTTAACCCTGCTGCTCTTTCTCTTGGGTTGTGTCTGGTCCATTGTCCCAGGATCCAGCACTTGTTCAGTGTTGCACTTTTTGGCCTGTGACCTAGTCACAGCAAGGACATGTGCATCTATTCCCAGCATGTCTGCATGGGTCCTATACTCCACTTCAGCCCACACTGAAGTTTCAAGGTCATTTCCCAACAGACACTCTACAGGAAGGTCTGAACTCACCACAACTTTCTTGAGGCCAGTTACCCCTCCCCAGGAGAAGTTAACAATTGCCACACTATGGGAGGAAGTGGCATTGCTAGCGTTGGTCACTAGGTAATTCTCACCTAGCATGATCTGTCCAGGGTCCACAAAGGCAGGTGTCACCATTGTGACACTAGCACCTGTGTCCCTGTAGGCCTGAGCCATTCTATTGTTGATCAAAGGAGTCTGTCTGTACTTGCCCAGGTTATTGGGACCCACAGTAGAGGACAAAGCTATGTCCCCATCACAGATCAGAACAGCCTGAGTGGGTATTCTGACTAGGCCAGAATCCATTTCAGTTCCCAGGGTTAACCCTATTACACCCTTTTGCTGGGAACCACCACTTACAGCTGGACTAGGGGGTACAGTTGCCTTAGGGGCAATGGTGGCTGGGGGCTTGTCCTTTTTGGTGCATTCACTAAACCAATGGGAATTGGACTCACAATAATTACACCAAGGTTTCTTTTGGCCATCTTTCTTTTTATTCTTTTTGGGACCACCCTCCCCCTGAGCCTTTTGGGGGCCTGGTGAAGACTTCTGGTCTTTTGATTTCTGCTCATTACCCTTCTGGTCTGCCTTTTTCTGATAACCGCCCTGGTTCTGGTTTCTCTGCTTAACTCTAGTCCTGACCCACCTATCTGCCTTCTTTCCCAATTCCTGGGGAGAAGTTAGGTCAGAGTCAATCAAGTGTTGATGCAGTAACTGGTTTTGACAGTTGTTAAGGATTTGTTCTCTCATGATCAAATTATACAATCCTGTATAGTCCTTAACCTTACTACCCAATAACCAGCCTTCCAAAGCCTTAGTGGCACACTCTACAAAGTCAGTCCAGTCCTGAGTCTGTGTCTTCAGGGTATCCCTGAACAACAACCTGTATTGTTCAGTGGTTAGGCCAAACCCATCAATCAGAGCACTCTTCAGGACAGTGTAATTGTCAGCATCCTCATCACTAACTGCGAGGAGCTTGTCTCTACCTTTCTCAGAGAAGGAGAGTCACAAGATAGCTGCCCACTGACTTTGGGGTACCTGCTGTACTTTGCAAGCCCTCTCCAAAGCAGTTATCCATTTGTGGATGTCATCCCCACACTTGTAGGGAGGGACAATCTTGCTCAGGTTTCTATTATCATAGGTCCTGTCTCTATCCTTAGGGATAGTGCTGCCACCAGTGGGTTCTAACCCACTTAACTTTTGCTCTCTGGCCAGAGCAAGTCTCTCTTTGGCAATGGCAAGTTCTTCCCTTTCAATCCTCAGATTGACTTCCCTCTTTCTGGCCTGATGCTCTTTTCTCTGTGTAGAAGAAATTCCCCTGTGAGAAGAGGCATTGGAGCTGTTAGATACATGGGAGTGGATAGATTCCCTGGAAGGGGATCTTCCTCCCCTGCTTCTCTGGTTAAGTCCACTTGAGGGTCTGAATGGGGGGACCCCATTCAGACTCCCATGTAGGCTTAAGTTAGCCTGGCTAAGTCTCCTAACTTGGACCTGGCTGTCTACCTCATCTTCTGGAGTCCCTCCTGACTCATCTAGATCAGTGTTGTGAGGGGAGCCTTCTGTGGAGGGTAGGCCCTCATTGGTACCTAAGGTACCATCCTGGGAGGGATGAATGAGGGTAGGGTTTGAACCCTGTTTTAACTTTCTGGAGGTACACAATTGTCTCATCTCCTGAAAAGTTAGGGTATCATATCTAGAGGGTATCTTTCTAGGATATCCCCCTCCTGAGAGAGAATCAACTTGATCTCCTCTCAGAGACATGATCTAGTGAGGGTGTGGTGTGTGCACCTACCTACACTAGTTGTATCTACTACACCTCTCTAGTATTTGTAGTCAGGGTGTGCTAGGCCCTTCAACCTACAACAACTAAGTTCAGTAGAACTTAAGTATTTATAAGCTATGTTATATGTACCTTACAAATATCCTTGTGATCTTTCAATTTGATATCTCAAGATTGCAATGGTATCACAACAGCAAGCTCAGATCCCAACCGCTGCTCACCAATGTGAGAAGTTGGCCTGATATATGATGTCACTAGTTCTAGTGTACACCCTGTATCAGTCCAAACAACCCTTATGGTGATTGGTTGTAAAGTCAACCTTATAGACCAGCTATCCTAGTGGTAGCATGGACAAGAGCAGTCTTAGGCTAAACTCTGTATGGCATGTGAAGCCAGCTGTTATACCATTTGCAATCCCTTGAATACCAAATGAAAGGACACCACAACAGATATATATAAAAATAGAATGTATTTATTCTAGTCAAAATACCCTCAGCACTCTTTATGAGATTCGAGGTAAGTTCAACACAGTCTTATTTAAGCATACATAAGTCACACAGGTAAGTAATACAGTTAGGCCCTAGGGGCCACGCAAACCATATACTAAGGAAGTGGTATAAGAACCACTGTCACGAACACAGGTTAGGCCTAGGCCTAGGGAATCGCTGGGGCTACACTATACTACCAGTTGCTAGTCAGTGGGAGGCCCACGGGATTCAGGTGCAGAGTGGAAACACTCACGCGTAATGCGTTATAGTCGATAGAAATAGTAATGTTTAGAATTAAAGAGTTTTAGGACACTTCGGAAGGAGCTAGGAGTTAGAGACTTGGAAACTAGACCCTAGGATAGTCAATACCCTTGTGAGCACCGGAGTACTCAAGTTACCTAGCCCACGGGCTGCGGGTGCATAGGTGTGAACTTGCGTCGGGTTTCGTCGTCGACTCCTATGGATGCCTGAAGAAAAGATGCTGACAGGCAGTCAGTGAAGAGTGTCCGGTGGATCCCAAGATTGGAATCGAGAAGGAGGGTACCTGCAAGCAGAGGGGACAGAGTCTAGGTCACCAGCCAGGAGCCGGGAAGGAACCAGGAAGGAACCAGGGGATGTCGTGAAGATGCAGGTGAAGAGGTGAAGCTTGTCGCAGCATCCACGGGTACCAGGAGGCGTCGAGGATGACCAGAACCAGGAGGCGAGCTGTCCCACAAGGGCCCTTGCTGTCGATGTCGAAAGCGGACCCAACAAGCCTTGGCAAGCGCAACCCACGCAGGAGGAAGTATTCGCTTCTGTTGCAGACGAGGAAGGCCTGAGGTGCTTCTCTTTCACAGGGAAGCAAGGGCCAGTCTGGAGGAGCCAAACCAGCGGTGGAAAGTTAAAGGTTCGTTGTCACAAAGGCTACTAGCCAACGGGCAAGCAACCGGACAGATGCGTCGAGCAGGAAAATGCAGAAAGGCCCCAGGCAGAACTCGTGGAGTGTGGAGGGCTGATCTTCGATGCAGATGGCGCTCGGGGTTGGAGCTTCTCAATCCCCAGAGCACAACTTCGAGGATGCCTCAGAAGCTGCGCTGGAAGCAAGTAGCCAATTTTCCCAGGTAGCCGGTCCCACGTCTCTCGTCGCCTCCACGGAGCTCAGCTTTGCTGTGGATGTGGATCAGGGTCGGAGAAGTCTGGAAGTCAAGGCGCTGGTCGGGCTCTGCAGTCGGTTCCTCGTAGAACTTTAGGCAAAGCAAACAGCAGGTCGCTTGATGGTGCCTGTTTGCACAGGGTGGCCAGTTTTCAGGATAATCCAAAGTCCTAGGGACTCAGCTCCCACTCTTATACTAATCTGGGGGGCTGGGTTACCTGCTAGGTCCCTCCTATGGGTGGGACCAGGGAGGGGGGTGGTTACACCCCCTTCCCTTTGTCCAGTTTCGCGCCAGGACTGGGGCTGGAGTGCCCCAGCACCGGTTTGAACCGGACTATGCATGGAACACCTTGTGTGCCCCAGGCAGTGTCTCGTTTCTTTCATCCCTCCCTGCCCCAATACACTAAGTCCTGTCTAGGGTGGTGCTAGCACCTCCCAAGGCAGGAAACCTATTGTCCGAACCTCCCTCGCTGGAAGGTCTCCCAGCATCAGGAGGTCAGACTCGTGTCTGTGGCAGCAGCATCCATTTTGTGATGCTGGGGCTCTGGTTAACTTTAACCGGGTAAGTAGGTTTCAACATGTCTTCTCCCTCTAGAAGGGGGGAATAATATCCTCATTGCCAGAAATGGTATGGGGGTATTATTCCAAAGTGTTAGACACCTTACACGACATGTTTTGATAAAGCCAAACCATAGTTACCATAACCGCGAGGATTATAAGGCACTTTAAGAGTATATGGTAGGCGATATCATAGAACAGCTATAAGGACATGGTTCCGAAAGCTGCAGAAAGGCTCAGCTCATGCTAGAGCACCATCTCACATGTTACCAAGCACTCTGCCTTCAGGATTGTTAAGGCCTGCCATAGGAGTGACTGATAGGTTACCCATGTGTCTATATATAAGGTAGGTGTAGGAATGCTACACCTAAGCAAGGGGTGATTACACGACCTTGCCCCAGCTGAGTGATCAGCCAGTTGTGTCATGATGGAAGGCCAGCCAGGGGTGGCATAATCCATGCTGCAGCCCCTGGTAGGCCTAGGGTACACCCATGCCCTGGGTACCTAAGGGACACTGTACAGGGCCCTAGAGGGTGATCCTTACCAATTGGGTTATGTACCTAAAGTACATAGTATGAATTTAGAGAGAGAATAGCTGGGATGTGGGTCTGATTAGCAGACCCACAGCCACATCTAAGTCGAAAACCAGTGAAGCAAAAGCAAAAAGTGGGAGTGAACATAGAAAGCAGACCCTACTTTCCTACAGTCTTTTTAAACCATACTGCTTACGTTTTGTGAGGATATAAGCCATGAACATTGAAACAGGTCCTTTCCGGGCCCTTTAGTTATGAACTCACGAATTATGCCATAGCACTTATTGAGGTAATGATCTTAGATGTCTACCATGGGCTTAATTGGATAACTAACGTCAGTAAATTAATGACAGCTCTTGGGCTTAAGGACTTCTGGGATAACCAAAACCCCCTCGTAAGGCAGAGCTTAAACGCTTCTATTTTGGACTGGATCGATACCTGGGAGCTTAGTAACCCAAATGTGGGAAGGCTAATAAAAGAATTTTACCGGCACTAGCAACGTCAAAGCCTTGAACCATATCTGGATATAATCCAGACACCAAGAGATAGGGCGCTCTATATCCAAGTTAGACCTGGATCGCTTCCTGTCCATGAACTAACTGCAACATGGCGCTCCCCAAAACAGACAACAGAAGATTGTCCTTGTTGCAGGGCACCAAAGGAGAGGGTTGCCCACCTTATGTTTGCATGCCCAGCGTACAAAACAGCAAGATCCAAATGGTTAAAACCAATCTGTAGACAATTGGGCACTCTTGACCATTGTGTTGCTTTACGCATCTTGAAATCTGATGCAAGAACCCTTTTTGTTTGTGGAGTGGCCAAGTTTCTAAGTTGTGCCTGGATAGTTAGACATAAAGCCTTGTGAAGGGCGACTTAATCTTATACCATAGGGCCCATGGAGAATATATCTGAGCACAAGCAATCGACAAAACATTGCACAAACTAATTCTTATGCATTGTCACTTGTATAAGATATATTGGGTACCATTGTTTTAATTATATATTTTAACTCCTGTTTTTATTCAAAATGAAATATTTTTATTATCGAATCCCTCGGATCTGTTCTACATAGTCTTGGCAATAATTGTTTTTAAGTGATATAACAATGTGTTATGTTCTGGCCGAGTAGACACCATGTACCAGTTATGTTTTTTGTGATAACTTTTATTTGCACAAATTCTATTTTTTATAAAGGATTGTCTGATGCTTTTATGATATTTGTTTTCGAAATAAAGCAATTTGACTTGAAATGAAAGAAATCTTAATATGCGCGACTAAGCCCAAAGGCATCAAGGCGCCTAACCAAGAAAAATCAAACAGACCAGGGACCAAATTTACGGATATGCCTTGGCAAAGAGCCATGCCTTCCTGAATGTCATGACAGAAAATTGAGTTTTAATTTCGGCGGGAAGGGTGTTCCACAGTTTAGGGGCTAACAACGAAAAAGCCCTTCCTCCCCACTTAACTCTTCGAAAACGGGGCACTGACAACAGGCTCTTTCTCAAAGAGCGGAGGTTTCTGCAAGGGGCATAAGGTACCAGCAAGTCCTTCACCCCCCCCTTCAGGCAAAGGGTCTTAAAAACAATCCTGGCTTGGATCGGGAGCCAGTGCAGACTCTTCCTAGCAGCTGTAGCGGAAAAAGCCTAGGGGCATCGAGCACAAATTTAGCTGCCGCATTCTAGGCAGTTTGCAGGCGTTGCACAAGGCCCTTATTTATGCTGGCATAGAGAGCGTTGCAATAATCAAGCCGTGAGGCGACCAGTGCAACAACAATCTGTTTACGAGCCTGCAGAGAAAGGTAATGTTTGATTTTCCTGAGGATCTTAATGATGCCCCAGCAAGTAGCAACCGTCCTATTTACCTGCTGAGCCATGGAAAGAGCGGGGTCGATAATAACTCCCAGGTTACGAGCCGAGTCCGTAGGTGTAGGACACGCTCCCAAACAAGGAGGCCACCATTCAATCAATCAATCAATCATGAAATTTATATCGCGCACTACTCACCCGGAAGGATCTCAAGGCGCTTGGGGGAGGGGGGCTACTACTGCTCGAACAGCCAGGTCTTGAGCTGTCTCCTGAAGGCGAGGTGGTCCCGGGTCAGTCGCAGGTGGACGGGAAGGGAGTTCCATGTCTTCGCCGCCAGGTAGGAGAAGGATCTTCCTCCGGCGGTGGTTCTCTGGATGCGAGGGACGATGGCGAGGGCGAGGTTCGTGGATCGTAGCTGGCGGGTGGGCGTGTAGAAGGTCAGTCGGTCGTTGAGGTATCTTGGTCCCAGGTCGTGGAGGGATTTGTGTGCGTGGGTGAGGAGTCTGAACGTGATCCTCTTGTTGACAGGGAGCCAGTGCAGGTCTCTTAGGTGGCTCGAGATGTGGCTGCGTCGGGGGACATCCAGGATGAGTCGGGCGGAGGCGTTCTGGATACGTTGAAGTCTTTTCTGGAGCTTGGCTGTTGTACCGGCGTAGAGGGTGTTTCCGTAGTCTAGTCTGCTGGTGACGAGGGCCTGGGTGACCGTCTTCCTGGTCTCGGTCGGGATCCATCGGAAGATCTTGCGGAGCATGCGAAGGTTGCGGAAGCAAGCTGAGGAGACGGCGTTGACTTGTCTGGTCATCGATAGGGAGGAGTCCAGGATGACGCCCAAGTTGCGTGCGTGGTCCATTGGTTTGGGTGCGGTGCCTAGTGCCGGGGGCCACCAGGAGTCGTCCCATGCGGAGGGCGACGGTCCCAGGATGAGGACTTCTGTCTTGTCCGTGTTCAACTTCAGGCGGCTGATGTTCATCCATTCGGCGACGTCTTTCATCCCTTCGTGTAGGCTGGCTTTGGCGGTGTTGGGGTCTCTGGTGAGGGAGAGAATCAGCTGGGTGTCATCGGCGTAGGAGATGATGTTGAGGTTGTGTAGGCATGCGATGGCAGTGAGGGGTTTCATGTAGATGTTGAAGAGAGTTGGGCTGAGCGATGATCCTTGTGGGACGCCGCAGATGACTTCGGTGGCCTCAGAGCGGAACGGAGGGAGGCGTACTCTCTGTGTTCTGCCGGAGAGGTAGGAGATGATCCATTCCAGGGCCTTCCCTTGGATGCCGGTGTCGTTGAGGCGTTGGACTAGGGTGCGGTGGCAGACAGTGTCAAATGCTGCAGAGAGGTCTAGGAGGATGAGTGCCGCTGTTTCGCCGTTGTCGAGCAGGGCTCAGATGTCGTCGGTGGCTGCGATGAGGGCAGTCTCAGTGCTGTGGTTGGCTCTGAATCCGGACTGCGATGGGTCGAGGGATCCGTTCGTCTCGAGGAAGGCGGCCAGTTGCTTGTTGACGATCTTCCCGATGACCTTGGCAGGGAAGGGAAGGAGCGAGATGGGGCGGAAGTTCTTGAGGTCGGTCGGGTCCGCTGTTGGTTTCTTCAGCAGTGCGCTGAGCTCGGCGTGCTTCCAGCTCTCCGGGAAGGTGGCTGTGTCGAAGGAGGTGTTGATGATGTCTCGGAGGTGGGGTGCGATGGTAGAGGCGGCCTTGTTGAAGACATGGTGGGGGCACGGGTCGGTCGGAGATCCGGAGTGGATGGTGTTCAGCATGCGTGTCGTGTCTTCGGGGGTCACCTCGGTCCATGTCTGGAGGGTGGCGGCGGGGTGTGTAGGTTCGACCGATGGGTGTGGGGGTGGAACGCCGAAGCTGTTGTGGATGTCGACGATCTTGCGGTGGAAGTAAGAGGCGAGGGAGTCGCAGAGGTCCTGCGAGGGAGTGATGTCGTTGTTGCCGGTGCTGGGGTTGGAGAACTCCTTGACGATGTTGAAGAGCTCCTTGCTGTCATGGGCGTTCTTGTCCAGTCGTTCCTTCAGAGATTTCTTCTTGGTGGTGCGGATGAGCTGGTGGTGTCTGCGGGTGGCGAGTTTGAGGGCGGACATGTTGACGGTAGTTTTGTCGAGGAGCCAGGCCTTCTCGAGGGTGCGGCAGGCCTTCTTGGAGTCCTTGAGTTCGTCGGTGAACCAGGGGGCCTTCTTGCTTCTGGGTCTGGTGAGTGGGTTCTTTATTGGGGCGAGGTCATCGGCACAGGAGGTCAGCCACTGCGTGAGGTCGAGGGCAGCTGTGTTAGGGTCCGTTTTCCTGACTGGTGGGTTCTGGCTGAGGGAGGTGGTGAGCTGGTCGACGTTGATCTTGCTCCAGTTTCTGTGGGGAACCTGCTTTGGGTGGTGGTGGATCGTGTTCTTTTTGAAGCTGAAGTGGACGCAGCTGTGGTCAGTCCAGTGAAGTCCGGTGGAGTGGCTGAAGGTGACGTGCTTGCTGGATGAGAAGAGGGGGTCGAGCGTGTGGCCGGCGTAGTGGGTGGGGGTGTTGACCAGTTGCTGGAGTCCGAGGTTGGCGAGGTTGTCCAGCAGGGCGGTGGTGTTGCGGTCGTTGTTGTTCTCCAGGTGGAAGTTGAGGTCCCCGAGGAGGATGTAGTCGGCGGAGGGGAGGGCGTGAGGGCTGATGAAGTCTGTGATGTCTTCGCAGAACTGTGTGCGCGGTCCAGGGGGTCTGTAGATGAGGGTGCCTCTGAGGGTAGTCTTGGGGTCGGTGTGAATCTGGAAGTGCAGGTATTCGGCGGCGTTGAATGTGTCGATGGAGTCAGTCGAGATGCGGATGGTGCTTTTGTGAACGATGGCGATGCCCCCTCCGGTCTGGTTGACGCGATCCTTCCTGATGATCTTGTAGCCGTCCGGGATGGCTGTGGCGATGTCGGGGGCTGAGGAGGCGTTCATCCAGGTTTCCGTGAGGAAGGCGATGTCTGGAGATGCGGTGTCGAGGAGGTTCCAGAGTTCCACGGCGTGTCTGTGGACAGAGCGGGTGTTGAGCAGGATGCACTTGAGGTGGTTGCTGTTGTCCGTCCTGATGGGTGCGGTGCCGGGTCGGAGGCAGGAGAAGTTGCAGGATCGGCAGGCGAAGGGTCCATGGGTGCGTTGCGGGGATGCTCGGTAGCACCCGGGGGCTCGGGCGGTGTTGAGTGCGATGAGTGTGGCGGCATCGTAGGTCCTGCGGGGGGGCTGGCGGACGCGGGGGCCAGGGGGTCTGGCGCTGGGCGCAGTCCAGGTGCGGACAGGCGCAGACGGGCTTACCTTTGGCGCACCTTCGGCGCACATAGGGCGCGCCCGCTGCGCGCGTTCGCTGCGCGGTCGCTCAGGGGGCGACATAAGTGGGAGCCGGGAGGGAGGGTCAGCCGGGAGGCGGGAGGACCAATGGGCGAGGAGGGGAGGCAGGGCTACGGGGCAGCGGCGGGAAAGCAGGGAAGTGACCGGGGCAGCGGGGCCGGTGAGCAAGTGAGGAGCGGGGACAGAGGAGGCAGGCTGCGGGCGGAAGGCGGAAGGCGGACTTTAGGAAGAAGCGGAGGGCAGCGGCGAAAAAGAGGTGAGCGGTAATCTGCAGCGGTCAGGCAGCCGGTAAGGCAGTAGGCAGGCGAGCGGCAGAGCACCGTGGAGGGAGCGACCGCCTGTGGGGGCACAGAAGACCAAATGTCCCTATTTCCACCAAAAACAAGGACCTCGGTTTTCTCCCCGTTCAGCTTCAGTGAATTGTGAATCATCCACTGAGAAACTGCCTCCATGCAGTTCCTGAAGCTGAGAGCGGAGGTACTGCCCAATTGGGAGAGGGACACCATAATCTGGGTGTCATCAGCGTATGATACCACCTCCATCCCGTAAGATCTTATTAACCTGGCAAGTGGGGCCACATAGATATTAAAGAGGGTTGGACTTAAAGCCGACCCCTGTGGAACCCCACATTGCACCAGTGAGGATGGAGATAGATACTCACCCAGTTTGACCCTCTGTTCCCTCTGATCGAGGAAGGAGGCCAGAAGGCTCAGTGCCGAACCTTCCACCCCTATTTCCCTAAGACGAGATGTTAAAACCGAGGGAGATAGGGTATCAAAGGCGGCTGTCAGGTCTAACAGAACCAGAAGAGTGGTATGGCCCTGGTCGACCTCAGTGCGGATGTTGTTTAGCACTACCGTGAGAGCCGACTCCGTACTGTGGTATCTCCGGAAGCCATGCTGGGACTGATCCAAAAGACCCGAAGTATCCAAAAAAGCCGCCAGATGCTGATTTAGACGAGTTTCCAGCATCTTTGCTGGTGCCGGAAGCAGTGAGATGGGGCTAAAATTCTTAAGGATTTCAGGGTCTAATTTTGGCTTCTTTAAGAGGGGCTTAACCACAGCACTCTTCCACGGAGAAGGAAAAATACCCTCCTGCATCGCCCGGTTCATAATGTCCAGGAGCGGGGGCAATAGGTTTTCCCTACAATCTTTAAGAACTTTAAGAGGGCATGGGTCCAAAGGGGACCCCGACCTAGTCTTACTTAGAAGCAGGTCCAGTTGTTGTAGGGAGAGCGACGGAAAATTGGACAGGCTCACAGAGGAGGCCAAGGTTCCACATCCTATAGGGGATGTGACCAAAGTGGGGGGGGAAGGCATTGATGCCCTTTGCAATTCAAGGGCAGCATAAATGTCGGCTATTTTAGAATGGAAGAATTGGGCGATCTTGTCACAAAGATCTTGGGAGCTAACAATAGGGTCGGGCATTTGCAGGGTGCACAAAGAGTCTACAATTCTAAAGAGTTCTCTGGGAGAGGTAAGGGCCGTAGTTAAATTAGAAAAATACTCCTGCTTTTCTTTAATTACCTCCGCTTTATACCCCTTGAGAAGAAGTTTGTGCTTTTCCCTCTCTTGATTATCCCAACTCGCCCGCCACAGCCTTTCCTGCTTCCTGCAACCCTGCCTTAAGAGTCTCAGAGACTCTGAGAACCAGGGGGCCGAAGGTCTCTTCCTGGCAGAGTAACGAAAAGAGACAGGGGCCAACAAATCCACTGCCACGGTGATGGAAGTAGTCAGTTCAAGCGCCGCCGTACTGACGTCCTTCGCTGTGGCAATTGCAATATTAGAAATTAGAGGGGCAAGGGTGTCGTTGGAAATCCTCCTATAATTTCGCTTAGGTTCTTTCTTGCTAGGACCACTCAGCTTAGTATCTGCAGGAGACGCCTGAAGCTCCAGGGAGACAGCTAAATGATCAGACCAGACCAGCGGAATAGGCAAGTCTGTTGTTAACCTAAAATCATTTGAAAACACCCCATCCAGAATGTGACCTGCCTGGTGGGTAGGGCTTTTAACCAACTGCTGAAGGCCACAAGCGGACAGCGAATCACAAAGGGAAAGAGTTTCCCTAGAATCTAGGTTTTCAAGATGAAAATTTAGATCTCCCAGAACCGTCAGATGAGCACAGCCAAAATAGGGTTCTAGGATATTAAGCAGGGTCTGGCTGAAATCTTCTCTGGGTCCTGGCGGTCTATAAATCAAAATGCCCACAAAAGGAGCAGCACGGGGAGAAATTATTAGGAAATGTAAGGCCTGAAGGGTATCTGAGGGGGCAGATAGAGTAGTAATACGACAGGTGTGGGATATCTTATAAAGAATCCCCAGCCCTCCTCCTCTGCGTTCCACTTGGTCCATCCTGGCTAGCGCATACCCATCAGGAATGGCGTCCACCAGATGAGGCCCAGAGGATTCAGAGGCCCAAGTTTCTGTAATAAAAACCCAGGTAGGCTTTCTCACAGACACAAACTCACTAAAAGCAATATTGTTCTTCACCAGCGATCTTGCATTGATAAGAAAGCCACTTTCACTCGTGGTGATAGAGGTGGAGAAAGATTTAGTGGGAGGGCATAAATTGGAAGCACACTCTGTCGACGACGTGCAGTTTCTAGAGAAACAGCAATAGCAAGAGGAGTCCAAAAGAGCCTCCGGAAGGCAAGAATAGTGACACGGTAACCATAGAGGTCTGTGGGCAGTTAAGTCCTGATATGAATACGTAAAACTTACATGACTGACACCACTATGTCCATATGCCTTCTCGCCTGGCCCGTCCCCTAGCCCATTCTTAACGCGGACGGGCGCAGACGGGCTGGACTCTGGCGTGACTCCGGCGCGAGTACAGCGCGCCCGCTGCGCGCACACGCTGCGCGCATGCATAATTGGTTTTAAATAGAGGTCTAGCGTGTCAGCCTGACTACTAGACCACTAACCAAAATGGCGCCTGCCAGACGTCCCTTCCTACCCCCAAGAAGGCGCAAAGTATCCGGTACACCGCGCTGGGGACCCGCTGAAGCCGCGGTGTGTTTGACAATTTACATGCAGGTATGCGGAAATGAAGTGGGTTAAAAACAGGGGATAATCTGAAATAAATAAATAAAACAGATACAGCAAAGCCTTGTCCAGCCTTGACTTGACCTTTACTTTTCAGGCAAAAACACTCATTGATTTCTGAATAATGAGTGTAAAAAAACGTTAAGGTAACAATGTTGTTCCTGCTTACATTTCACATGCTTTACTTAATCTAGCATACCCTATGAGTAATTGATTTTTCCAAGATGTTATTACTTTTTTTCAGGCAGCATATTACTCTTGTTTATAGAGTAGCCTAATTGGGTTATAGCTGAAGGCAGTGCGAGTTTCTCTCAGTGGGGCAGTATGATGTTCAGTGGGGGAGAGGATGTGGCACTATGGCTAGAGCTGCCAAATTTGGAACTGGGGAACCAGGTTCAGCCTTCATGACCAGTCCACCATACCACTCTCCTGTGGGAGCACATTCCCATGCTACACCTTGGAAGGCCCCAATAAACCTTAGAAGCCCTGATGTCTTAGCATCAGCAGGTGGAACCTAGCAGTGGCAAGTGAGGGTTAACCTTGAAGGCTTGTCCACCACAATCCATACTGAAGTTCACCTCAATCTTGCGGGTAGGCCTACGAAGCAGCACCCCTAGAGCGACAGTCACCCTGTCACTGAGGTCACAGGACCCTTGAGAACAGTCTCCCTCACCCATTGGTTCCTCCATTGGCCTTGTTTAAGCAGTAGTAGCTTCCACTCACCAGGGATCAGCAATGCAGGATTTACACACACACCAAACTAAGTTTGCAAACTTCACAGACTTTCTGCTTCATGCACAGACACTTTTAACATGTGCTGTCTGCTTTGGGGCCAGTAGAATTATACAGCAGTAGAAAATAAAATTATGCTGCAGTGTTGACTATATTATTCAGCAAAAAAAGGCTGCAGCATAATGCGGTATATTTTCTGATACTTTATTATTTTGACATTTTTATACATAATAACAGTCTCTACAAATATTTTGCCTCATTAGTACCAGTGTAACATACAAATGCAGCAGTGAGAAAGGTTACCAGTCAACCTTTGCAAAGGGCACGCCACTTCGCAGCAACACAAGTCACATTTTTTACTAACTTTTAATCCGTTTGAGCTCCAAACAATTTATTAGCTAAAATCGACAGATTATGCAGCAGACAATGTTTTACGTGGCAAATTATGTGGAAAACATTGGCAAATTAGGATATTTTGCCATTCTTGTTTGAACTGCTCTTGTGGAAAAGGGAGGAAAAGTGCTGATAACAGAAACTGCATGGCTCAGAGACAAATGGCTTGTGCTTCCACTTTTAAGAGTATTCGGGACATCCTGTGATTGGAAACGTATCCCACTTTGTGAATATATTTTAATGTCAATAACTCACATTAAACCTTTAATAAACATGTGTATCCCTTGGTTGAATTAAATAATGTAATAAGTTGTAACTAGTCAGTGAAATGCCAAACAAATACTAAAAATTGGGATGGTTTGCTCTTTCTGGCCACACCTCTGACCCCGCCCACTGACCCAATGCACGGGTTATTCCCTCCCACGGATTCTCTACTGACTGTTCCCCTACTTTTTTTCCCTCACTTCGACCACTGCATCACATGCCCACACAAGGTGAACGCTCAGGGACCACAGGTGAAAGTATGCAAAATATACAGCGCATACTGGCTGGGACCCCATGAATCAATGGATGAATAAATGTAGTCACCTTACCTATCGTGGAGATGTGTGACGAGTGGATCTCGTTGTTGGTGAATCTGCACAGCAGGCAGGTCTTGCCCACACCGGAGTCCCCTTTAAGGAGCAGCCGGAGCAGGACGTCAGTGGCAGCAGTGGTTCCGCACACCCGTGGCTGGCTGGGCCCCAGCACCGCCTTCTGGCAGTGCTGGCACCGGAGGGACCAGGTCTTCTAAGGCCAGGGGAGAGGGCTCCTCTGCAGCTGCTGTGCAAGAGCTTCTCTGTTGCTGCGTGCAATATCTGCTCTGCTCAAGGCATGCTGTTCTGCTGTCGTGGGAGGGATGCCCTTCTAATGTGGTGTGAGGGTTACAATAACAGAAAGAGAGCTGGGCTCCTGTAAGCCGCCATGGCGCTGTCCTGAGGTGGAAGCCAAGAGTCCTGACTCCCGAACCACTGCTCTTCGTGCGGGGAGGCGATTACTAATCCCCTTCGGCAAGCAGCAGCTTGCTTAGCACTTCAGCCAAGCAAATGTATTTTTTTTTTAATTTTTTTTTTTAAAGAAACCTTTATTTGACTTCAAAGAGTTACAGACATGGGCCTACACCCACTTGGGCCGGCCGCTAATTAGTACGAGATGTGGTATTTCACCGTTATACAGACATGTCAATCAAAGGATCCCGTTAGTCCATCAGCACTCTGAGTGAAGGCAGCGGTTGTATTCGAATAACAGTATTAAAGACGGTTTCATCTTTCAATTTAAAACTTATAATCATTTCACACAAACAAGGCAATAAGAATTGTAAGTATCAGTACGTGCTCCCCGGGGTAGGAAATTCCACTTTATATAATAATCATGAATGGTCTGTGACAGAGGAGGGGGGGGGGGCCTGGGAGCAGAGGAAAAGTCAAACTGTATCATACTCATAACATAGCAAATTAGGAATGTTCAGCTAGGGGGACAAAGGAACATCCAATACTATCGCCAGAGGAGGGGCGCAGATGTCTCCGTGATAAGAATTCCACGGACCCCACACCTTAGTCCATTTCCTAGGCTTGCCTCTCGCCACATACACCGTCTTTTCTCTAAACATGCACCAGTCCATATTCTCCTTCCATACCGAGACCGTGGGTGGCCTCAGGGAACCCCATAACTGTGCGATGTTGCGTTTAGCCACCATATTCCCCAAAGTCGCCCACTGCGTCAGTGCCACATTATAATCATTTGGCTCCCACACGTTCAGCAGACACCTCCCTAGCTTCTGGTAACAGAGCAACATGTGTGACCTCTTCCATTACCGCATGCACCCGATTCCAAAAGCGAGCCACCTCAGGACATTCCCATATGACGTGAAGGAAAGTACCCAGCAAACCACAGCCACGCTTACACAATCCATCCACGGAAAAACCCATGCGCATCAGGCGGGGTCCAGTGACAGACACTCTATGGAGTATCTTCAGTTGTACGAGCCGAAGGCGGGCCGGAATTGCCACCTCCCTCGGGGAGGCTACTGCCGATACCCAGTCCTCATCATCCAATTCCAAACCGTCAGCCACCCAGATCTCCCTCAGGTGGGTCAACAGGTCCGCCCGTTCGTTTATAAGCTTTTTATAAATCAAGGAGATTGTGCTGTCAGGCACGTAACCATCTAGCACCCTGTCCTCCAGTGGGGAATTTTCCGGGATAGCAGTAACATCAGGGAAAACCGAGCACAACGCATGGCGGACCTGAGCATACCGGAAGTACTCCCTATCATTCAGCTTATATTCCACTTTCAGCATTTCAAACGTTTTAAACTTCCCTTTCACCCAAAAATCACTCACCTTACATATGCTAATCATATCCCATTTCTCAAAGCCTTTTGTTTTCCACAAACAGCCCAGCCTGTCTGAAGCATACAACGGAGTCGCTCGAGTCAGGCGGTCCTTCCATCCCATCGCAGCATTCGCAGCATGCCACACACGTACTGCTATCTTTGTTGGGCCTGTCAACTGCACACCGGGAGACTTCGAATAAAGTGCCCTATTGTAATCCCCACCAGGCAATAATATTTTAGCAATCTCAAACGCCGGGTTCAGGGCCGGTCCGTACATCCCGTGATTCACCGCCGCCAATTGAGACGCCCAATAATATCGCTTGATATCGGGGAGTTCAATACCCTCATCATACCAAGGGAGTGTCAATTTTGTGAGAGCGATTCGCGATCGCCCGTCCCAGAACAATTGCCTCTGCAAACTCTCCACCTCACGGAAATAGCGGGCCGGTATAACGTCAAGTGTGTTTTGTAGTGCATACAGGAATCGTGGTAGCGACATCATTTTAAACAACGCCGCACGTCCGAGCGGCGATAAAGGAAGCCGTCGCCAACCCGAAACGTCGGCCTTTAGTCGTTGAAGTGGGGGGAGTAAGTTCCGCTCATAACGGGCCACAGGGTCTAATGTTATGAAGACTCCCAAGTATTTAAACCCCGACTGCGAAATCTGGATAGGGCAGCCACGCGGAAGGAGAGGAGCATCACCTGAGAGAACGTAGACGCATGACTTAGTCCAGTTAATGACCAAGCCGGAGTTACGACCAAATGAGTTTAGAACATCAACTAATACAATTAAAGACTGCCGGGGAGATGTGAGGTACAGGAGAATGTCATCCGCATAAAGAGAGATGCGGTCTTCAAATTCAGGCGTCCACCTGATGCCCCGCAATGAGGGCTCCCATCGTAGCCAGGCAGCCAGAGGTTCCAAGGCAAGTGAGGGGCGACAACGGACAACCCTGCCGCGTGCCTCTTCCCAACACAAAGGGTGTCGACACTCTGCCATTAACTACCACCTGAGCCAATGGTTCGTCATACAACAACTTTACCCAACCGATAAACCCGGGGCCAAAACCAAATTTCGCGAGCGCCGCCCAAACATACGGCCATTCTAGAGTATCAAACGCCATTGTTGCATCCAAAGACGCCAAAATGTCCGGCTCACGTATGTACGCCGCTCTGGCGAGCACTCCATGAAGACGCCTCAGGTTCAGAGCCGTGTTACGGTGAGGTATGAAACCAGACTGATCCGGATGGATCAAGTCGCCAACGACCCTAACCAGACGATTAGCTAAAACCTTAGCCAGAATTTTGGGCTCAGCGTTTAACAGTGAGATGGGTCTATAAGAGATACATCGATCCCGCGACTTCCCCTCCTTGTGAATCACGACTATTGTAGCAAGACGCTGATCATAGGGGAGGGAGCCCACTTCTCGTGCTTCAAGAAACATTTCGCGTAGATGAGGTGCCATCTTGTCCGGGCGCAGTTTATACAGTTCGATGGGAAGGCCATTAGGACCCATGGCCTTGCCGGAAGCGACCGAGCGAATGGCCAAAGCAATCTCATCAGGCGACAACGTCGCATCCATCAGTATCCTATCCTCCTCCGACAAAGACGGCAACGCAATATCTCTCAGCAATAGATGAGAGTCATCCTCAGGGCGATCCGAGACTGGAGAATATACTTCGCGGAAATAAGCCGCGAAACATTCAACAATTTCCACAGGGTCAGTCACACGCACGCCATCCGCTCTCTCAATAACCGGTACCACTCGACTCGCTCTCTCTTTCTTGTCCAACCATGCAATCAATTTTCCAGCCTTATCCCCCACATCGTATAAGCGCCCTTGTTGCTCTCTACTCATCACTTTGGCGGCATCGGTAACCAACGCTCTATAGTCAAGCTGCTTGAGGCTGAGAACGTGCAACTTATCATTCGTAACACCCAGCTCCAGGTCCCACGGATCACTGTTTTGAAGGCTTCCCACAACGAGACAGCAGATGATACGGACCCCACATTTTCATTGAAATAGTGTTCGAGAGACTTGACCAGTTCAGCCCGGATTTTAGGATTACGCAGGTACCAAGGGTTAATCGGTGCTACCCTCCCCTCAGCCCCGGGGGTGACCTCCATGTGCAACAGTAGTGGGGAGTGATCAGAAATACCCCGGGCCAGATGTCTTACTTCCCTAACCATCACAGCTTGGGCCGCCGGCATAAGGACATAATCAAGTCTCGATAGACTTCCATGAGCCCCTGAGTGGAAAGTGTATTGCGCCTGTCCCGGGTGCATTAATCTCCAGCAGTCTATCAGTCCGAGGGTATCGATAAACCCACTCAGCCAGGTCTGTGCCCCAGGGAGATCCCTGGGTGGGTGACGATCCGCTCTACCGGATACGACAGAATTAAAATCGCCCCCCATCACCAGAACCCCCCCCGGGAGTCCCAAGACCATTCGCCCCAAATCAGCAAAAGTTACAGTCTGCAGTCCTGGTGGGACATAAACAGAAACTAGCGAGACAGTTCTGCCCTCCCATCTTCCTACGAGTGCAGCATACCGCCCTCTGTCATCATGAATCATATCGTCCACCTCCAACGGGAGAGAGGCTCTAACCAAGATGCCCACCCCCCTCGAGCCAGAAGTGAAACCGGAGTGGACAGCGAGACGATATCCCCGCCTATTCATAGCATGGCAAGAATTCCCAATTAGATGCGTTTCCTGCAGAAAGACAATGTCTGGCGAAAGTCGTTTAAAAAACTGCAGCACTACCCCACGTTTAATCCTGTCCCCCAATCCATTCACATTCCATGAGAGTACTCTCAATCCCCTACCCCCCATCCCAACCTCGTGCATAACCCCCTCCCCCCAGAGAACACGACCCCGACCACCAGTCGTATAGCGTTACGTTGCCTTGTGAAACATTCAAACATTCCCCAGCCCCCCCCTCCCCACCAATGTTTCCATTACAACTCCCCCTCCCTGCATCCCTGCGTGAGCCCATGTAGCCCCCCCAACTTGCAGTGTGCCTGTCGCCCTAGCATTAACTAATCTACAAAAAGAAACCCCAGAGGAGGAAAGAGCCTCACTAAGCACCCCACAACCCCCGGGCATTTAAGAATAAGGCACTGAATAGAAACATTGAACCAAAGTATGGAAGTGTCATCGCAATGTTCAGTCACCGGGAACCAAGAGTCTGTTCCTGCCCCGCCAAGCCCTCTCCGTTCTCCTCAGTCTGTCCCTCTCGACTTCGTCGCTGGGGCAGAGTATCAAGCCAATCTCCAACCACCTCCGGCGGATCGAAGAAATGTGACCGATCCTCAAACTCAACACGCAACCTGGCCGGAAAGAGCATCGCATATTTCAGCTCCATGTCTCTCAGTCGCCGATTAACATCCATGAACCCCTGTCTCTGCTTTTGGACCGATTGTGTGAAGTCCGGGTAGAAGCTTATATTAGTGTTCTCAAACTTCGTCGGCCCACTCACCCTCGAGGCCTGCAGGATAGCGTCCCTGTCCCTAAAATTGAAAATTCTGGCAATGATAGGCCGTGGGGGAGCGCCCGTTTTCGGCTTACCACCCGGAACTCTATGGGCCCGCTCGACCGCAAAAAATTTACTCAATCCTTTGGGTGCAAGATGGTTGATCACGAGGTCTTCCACGAAGAGGTCGGCCGCAGGAACCTCCGATTTCTCCGGCACCCCTATTATGCGCACATTATTCCGCCGAGCCCTACTTTCAAAATCCTCCAGCTGACGGACAAATAAATCATTGGATGTCCACAGATTACGGACCTCGGTTTGCAGGTCGGACAAGTCCGTTGTCAGGCTCGACGTTTTCAGACCCAAGGATTTGACCTTTTCATTCGTTTTTGAAAGGTCCGCTCTGACTAGATTAACGTCGATCAAAACCGTGTCCAATTTATGGGCCAAGGTGTCGAATTGCTGACCAACCGCAGCTTTCATCTCGTCGATGGCACCCATGACGTCCTGCAATGTTAATTCTGTGGACGATCCCGAGCCATCCTTGGATCTCTCCGGTGACTTATGCAATCCACTAGGGGATCCTTTTGACTGAGCATAGCGGTCCATGTAATTAGCTTGGGTATAACCTCCCTGCCTAGTCGTCTTGGATTTTTGTTTATCTCCGTCCGATCTAGCCGCCATTGTCTGATGGCCACCAAGGTTGTCGTCCACCAACACGATTAGTAATCCCCGGACATCCGATCTAATGAGCCTCGGCGATCACGAGGATTCCCAATCTTCCCACTATCGATGTGTCGCTGACAATCCAGGGTCCCTCAGCCAGTTTCAGCGAGGAGACCCGAAACCGAAAGTGAAAGTGTGGGGTACGCACCAGCCCGGGTCCTGCATGCCGTTGTTGTTCACTTTCTGCCCGGGCACCACGCCAACTCGAGTCCGGGGCAAGGTCAGGAGTAGGCCGCCAACTTGAAGTCGATGCTATCCCGGTTCCTGAAGTCCGATTTAAGTTTGGACAACGGGTATCACCTCAGCTTATGTTCGCCTGTAGAAGCCCGTCGATAGAATCAGGATATATTCAGGATAGACTTGGGAGGTTGCGGAGGCCCTCGGGAGCCCTGTGCCTACACGGCCATCTTGGTTGCGCGCTAGGCTCCTCCAGCAAATGTATTTTTAAAACATTTTAGATTGGCGCCAGCAGGAACTGAGGTAGCCAATAGCGGGCGAGAGGGAGGAGCCGCAGACCTTAGTTGCGTCTGGGCTGTTGTTTGTTGGAATGGGCGATAAACTTCACCAATCAGCAGATTGTGGAGTTTTTTGCGGAACTCCATGTTCCAAGCGAAGCGCGGAGTGGCCAAAACTCAGTGAACTCCTCTAGCGGAGCAGAGTTTACCGCCCACACTTAGTTATGATCTGGCAAAAATCGAGGGTGTCGCTCAACTCTACTGTCCTGTGTAAATGCATGTGACACATAAAAATAGTCTAAACAAGCTTGGGACTTATGCAGCGCTGAATAATATGTATATCCATGTTCAGTAGGAATTTTCTTATACCATATATCAACCAAGCCCTGATCTCAACATAAGGCTTTCAGTGATTGATATACTATGGGTTTCCGCCCCGTGTAAGTTTGGTGTCTTCCCATAGACCAACTACTGGGTAGCCCCATACTATATGATTGGCAAGGGCCAGAGTGCCAGCTCATTAGAAAGCCAGTCAAAGACACATGGGTCATCTGATATGCATCCATACACTGAACATAATGTGAATTTGAATCCATTACAGGACTGGCATTCTGCCATGACTCATCTGCCATGTTTATCCACCCGTATTTGTTTAAACTGCATACCAGCATTTCAAACCAGAATTGCCAACCTTCCGGTGTGCGTACCTTGATAGGTACCCTCAATCAATGTTTACCCAAATGAATTTAAAACATCCCTCCGTGCCCCTTCAATATATGAGTCTCATTCAGCCCACAGATATTAATAATAGCAATCCACAGCTTCTCCTTCCCTACCATCAGGCCATAATAAATATCAAACCCTGCATATGTCTTCTATATCCCATATCTAAGGTAAAGAACATATCTCTGAGCCTTTCAATCTGTAACATCCAAATCTCCATCTCATTACCCCAACAACATATGAAACCCTCCCATCCCCCAACCTTAAGATCTCTCAACATCCAACCCCCTTACATCTCCTTACCTCTCCGTCCCTCCCCTCCAAAACATGAGCAATCAGGCCTAGCCTGAATGATGTGCACCTTAATAACAAACTTATCACCAACTCCCCCATTCAAGAAACCACCAGCATAAATTGGATTCGGCTACACTTACCTTTTTATAGTTACTTTTCTTCGACTTTTCCTGGCCACTTAGGTTTCCCCGAAAAGCCTCGCAACTATATAGCTCATGTGGCAGGCCCACCTGTGAGTTCCTCAAGTATTCTTGTGCCTGGTATTCGGATATAAAGCTGCGAGTTCGCCCATTAACAATAATTTTTAATCTTGCGGGGTTTTACAGATATACCTCAGCACCCAAGTTCTGAAAAGGAGCAAATATCTGCCACAAGCGCCATCTTCACTCAACTGTAGCATGGGCAACATCGAGCTTAGTAAAGAATGAAACCCCCTCAATTTCTTATTTGGCATTTTGAAGAGCTTGGTCATAAATGAGCTGCCTTAATAGGAAGTTCCCAAAATATACGAGCATAGCTCGAGGTATTTCCATATCACTGAAATGTCACTTTTTCAACATCAAGTGGAAATGGTGTGCACTTTGAACTTCTGTGTCTCATTCTCATTTTACCATGTCTGGAAATGTGCCTATTAGAAGGCTTACGACAAATGCTCTTGCATTACCCCCCTCCACACCTTCAGGTATCCCCAGAAGTATCAAGTTATTTCTTAGTTACCTATTCTCC